>NC_056726.1:1911902653-1912085153 GCF_019279795.1 Protopterus annectens
GACAGGGATACTACAGTACAGTGAGTGTATATGGGGAGGGGGGTCCATCAGTAGCCTATGTAACAACAAGTCACACCCCAGGGCGTACATGTTAACAGGCGGTTAGTATGCCCGTCTACGATTGATGATATCAACAGGGATGCTAGACTGCTTTGAGTGGATGGGGAGAGGGGGCATCAACATTTCATTATGGTAAAATACAGCCTCACTCCAGGAACCAGAGAGGCATACACATGGACAGCCACACACACACACACACACACACACACACACACACACACACACACACACACACACACACACACACACACACACATACCTGCATTCACAAAGCTGTACACCTATGTCACACACATACAGACACTTTACATGTGTGAGGTTTAACCACCTGCCTATGCCTTTCTTTCTACACTTCACTCTGTACTGGTGTCAACAACAGTGTTCAGGAGAGTGATAACATGTGGGATGTATTCCCAACCATACGTGACATATATGGGGACACACCCACATGTGCCACTACTGTGAATCAAACACCTGCCTATCTCATGATAGGTACTACAGCAGTACAGCACTATCACATCTGGTACAATGCTTACTGACTCCTTCCTTTGACAAGTGTGTTGATATATGCATAATATATGCACAGGGGAGGTATTACTGTTACAGCTATCATGGGGTTTGCCTTCGGTGTCACTCTTACAGCATCTACATTGTCTGTTTCCACTTCAGTTAACAAAACCTGACCTTAGCAGGTACACAGGTTATTGTAGGACTGGTTGTAACACACCAGTGAGCTGTCCTCAGTAATCATTCATCTGCAAAGAAGCCCCACCACTTAGTAGTCATGACCAAGCATCTGCCTATACCTCATGTACGGCTTACTGCACTTAGAGCATAACAACATATACAGTTGGCAATGTTGAGGCTGTATTGCAACAGGATGATGTACTAAGACAACAGTTACCTTCAGACATCAGACACTGAACACACATGGAATCTACACAAGCAGCAATACATGTACACATATGCGGTCTACATCAGTACGTGCACTAGCAGGTCAAGAGGATACATTCCACACCTTCCCCATGCCATGTGTGAAACATAGCCGAGCATTACACCATAATGGATGCTTTATTCATGTACTGGTAGGACACCACCACTTTCACTGAGTATCCAAGTGTACATATGTATAAAAGGATGGTCTTGCTCACTGTCGGGTATTCTGAAGAAGTCAATCCTAATATTTGATGAAAGCACTTAATAAATTTTATTTATTTCTGCATCCTGCTCCATTTTTGTGGTTTTTGTTACTTTGTGTTTTTCTACAAATTTACATTATGCAAGTGTGTCTGTACATGGGTACATTGCACAGTTAATGTAGGCCTAGGTTCAGTCCACCAATCGAGGGTTATCTGGTGGTCTACCATACTATGTCATACCACATATGGATGTGTGTTGGTAGTCTGGGAACAAGGTGGTGGATGTATATGAGAATACAACCTAGAATGCAGCATTTGCCACTGTCACTTGTACCTGACTCATCTGTGATGCGTTATGTCATAGTAGTGGTCTTTACATATGAGTAGCCTTTATGAATATGTGTACACCACCACCTTGTATGGTCCATACCACAGTTATGGCCCACATGTCTGAATCTGAGTTATATGGTGGTAGTGAAATTGTGTATTACAGAACCTTCAGCCAGGTGTTCCTCACTGCACAGATGTCGGTATTCCCCATTGTAGGTTCTACATTGAGCAAATGGATTACTAAAGCCACACATCTAGCATGGGTTAGCATAAGCATCCAATGCAATTGTCATGTAGGTGTCAGGGAGTTACTTCTGTGTGTAGGACATTTGCCTTGGAATGCAGCTATATGTGTAAATGCGACCTAGGTATTATCCACACACACACATATAACATGGATGCATTTGCTCTGTGTTGAAGGCTCGTCAGTTGGTCATGACAGACCAGAATGACAGACACTGGACAACTTCATAATAACAGCAGGACATTGGCTCATTGTTTTGGTCTAACAGTTGCCACCCATACTGTGACATCACTGCACATGGCATTAATGTGCTTGGTAGCAAATGCCCCATGAAAGGTGATGGACAGCGGCAGAACTTGTGTATATGACCAATGTGAGATGTACTTAGGGTAGCAGTCCTGATAATAATGACAACTACTACCACAGCTAGGAGAGATCATCTTGTCACCTGCACCTCAGTACCATTACACAAGGTGGCTCACACTTTATGCTTGCACATGCCACTGTTCCATGTATAATGTCACTGTCCACAACCTGTTATCAATGTATGCTTTCAGGGCAGCAAGGTGTGTGACACATGCTATAGGTAGCATCCGGCCTGTGCGACCCAGGTAACCTATTGTCTGTCACGTCCACACATGCATGAATGTGAATACGTAACATATATATATATATATATATATATATATATATATATATATATATATATATATATATATATATATATATCATTTACAGGCCACATACAGGTATCAGGTTGTAAACCAGTATGATGTGCATATATATTCTGACAGGTAAGATGTACCTAACTGTAAACCTGTGTGTTTACAAAAGGAGTCCATTACAATGTGTTCTGTACATGTAAGTGTTTGAGCAAGCACACTGTGGCCATCAGTGGTTAGAATCGGAGTGCATCCCAAACAGCCCTGTGCTACTAAGTGCATGAGTGTACCCACTGCCACCTTGTGTAATTTGAGTCAGTGCATCCAACAAGTACTTTGTTACTGTGTATGAGCAAGCCCAGTATAACCTTGTGTAGTTGTAGTCATAGTGCATCTCTAATGGCCCTGTACTACTAAGTGTATGAGCATGCCCACTGTAACCCTGTATAGTGATAGTAGTCCATTCTGCAGATGGCAGTACTCCAGTTCAGGTTCCTGTTGTGCTACAACTATACCTCTCAGGCCTACCTGAGGATGGTGTGTCTTGTTTGTGCATACAGGTTGTAATGGACACCTACTGTAAACACACAGGTCTACAGCTATGTACTTTGTGACTGTCAGTCTCCCTGTTGTTGTCCTCAATTGTAGAAGGGCAGTCTGACTGTCTTGGGATGTGTAATCTCTGTGGGGCATCTTGTAACTGCGTAGTACTGTAATAGTGATCCTTAGATAGGCAAGAGTTCTGATCCCACCACTGGCAACTGTGTGCATGTGTTTGTGTGTGTGACAGCAAATGCCTGAGTGTGTGTGTCAGCAAATGGCTGGGTGTGTTTGTGTGTCTCAGCAAATGCCTGAGTGTGTGTGTCAGCATAGGCTGGGTGGGGTTGTGTATTTGTGTTTGCATCCTGTCATGGGAGCGGGTTTTGCTGCATTCCAAAGAGATACCTCCTTTTGCACTGGCCTTTATCCTTGTCAACTGCTATACTTCTCTCTTACCCCTCCCCACTGCAAGTAATCAGTCCTGTGATGTCAACAAGCTCAGACGTGGAATCAGTAAGTGTAATTGTATGTGATCTGTGGTACATACACCAACTGTATACCACTGTACTAGTTACCTTTACATAGGCAAGATGTGTATGCACAATACTGGCAAGTGTGTGCATGTCTGTGTGTGTGTGACTACCCTGTAGCTGGGCATACAGATGTATATTGTCTTTTAGCACACCATTTTAGCCATCTATGGTGACCGGTGTCTACAAAGTGTTACATAGTTAGAAATGGTAAAGAATAAGCAGTCAAGCATGACTACAGTTGGGTATGTTATTTTCCTGTGCCACTGTCGAGCAGTGACACAGAAGTGGTCGCAGGGGTGTAGGTCCATACCCTTCATTCCCCCACCATAACTCCACAATCCCCGGGGTAGATTACATTAACCATCATTCCCCACCCCAAACTCCACATACACAACAACCATCCCTTCTCTGGTGAACTGCTTATGATTTAAATGTTATAACACAGGAGATGCCTCTGTTTTGTATACACATCAGTTCCTTTGGAACTCTTCTGTGTCACAAAGGGCATTCAGACATTTGTACAGATATATATATATATATATATATATATATATATATATATATATATATATATATATATATAGCTTTGTGTATATGTGTATATATACATATATATATATATATATATATATATATATATATATATATATATATATATATATATATATATGTGTATATGTGTGTGTGTGTACACATCCGTAGGTGTGTGTGTGTATATATATATATATATATATATATATATATATATATATATATATATATATATATGTGTGTAGGTATGACAGTTGTACAGATGTAGACTTATCTTTGTTGTTTCACAGAGTACCATACCTCTCAACCTGGTAACATCAAAAATCTGGACAAGGCCCATAAAAAATAGGTACAAATCGGTACGCTGATTAACATCTAATTTGCATACATAATTATGTAACCCCACCCACTCCAATGGAATTGTGGGATACCAACTTTCAAACACAAACTGAAGAACAGACAACCAAAATATGGTACCAGAGTCCCCCTGCAGCCATTCCAATGTCCCATTACCTGGCTATTTCATCCCATTTACCATAAACACTAATGTATGCATACTGCTTTACTTCTACAATGATTTGGATTTTATTTTTACATTTTACAGCACAACAATGCAGAAGCACTTAGACATCTGGTAAACAAAGCAATACTGTCTCACAATGAAAATAGGCTTGGCATTAAAACTTCTCTGCCCTTGAAACTCACATTCATTGAAACAACATTGAAACCCACACCACATCCAAAGAAAATGCATCTGGCTAAGCGATGGATAAAGATCACTTTTTGGCTGTTTTCAAATCACTGTCCCCTTGCACACAAAATAAGAAACATACATGTGTTATTTTCTTTGATACACCTCCCTGACTTTATTAAAATTATATTCCGTGTATAATACAGCACACTTGTTTTAAATTATATTCCTTGTATAATACAACACACTTGTTAGACAAAGCACATTTTAAATTTGTTTGAACATTTTTCCAATAGGCTGTACTGTAGGCAGTGAAACAAAATGCATGAACCAATAATGACAAAACTGCCCAATTCAGAACATTTCCATCATAAAAGTCTACTTCCACACCCACACTATAAATAGAATGACAGTAGTGTAAGCCATAGGCAACTTGCACAGCATCTCACACTTATTTTCAATTTCATTTTTTTTGGGGGGGGGGACAAAAGGTAAAAAAAACAGGGACACATTTTAAGCATTGCTTGTATAATTTTGTAAAGTTGCTAGAATAAAATGTTGTGCTACCACCATGCATTTCACTGGCAAGTTTTGAACCCAGGGCCCTATGCACAAGGGTCAGAACAACATACCACTATGCCAAATCAGCAGCTTCCTGAAAAATAGCAAGACTGAAACTTAATGGCTATCAGTTAGTGAATTCATTTCTTACTTCTCACTGTAGCTCTTAACCTCTTAGCACAAAAAAAAAAACTGGATAAAGCTCACATTTGGTGGTGGCTAGAGACGTTAGACTCTTTTTACCCTGTACCCAAGGTACAGGGTTTGAGACATGAAAATGACTGATAGCACAGAGAAGCTAGAAGCCAGCATTGATGCTAAAAGCCAGCAAGCTGTAAAAATGTTTGGCTGTTGAATTACAGAAGGGTGATGAGTCATTCCTTTGACAAAGCTGTGAAGGTCTATCTACCTTAAAAAAAAACTTCCTTTATAGCATGCAGAAGAGGAATAGATGTGTCTAGGAAATCTGAATACTGGAGCCAGATACTTCTGAGAGTCCACTGGGGTAATTTGATATCAAGAACTAAGTGCATGAGGGAGATATAAAGTCCTGAACCCTTAGGTACAGCATGAGTGGAATGGTCTGTTGATATGACAAATCTATCACATTCTCCAAATGTTTGTCTAGAGGGAGGAAGATGTTAGCCCCCCCAGGTTAGTGACCTCTGTTCAGGCCAGACCCAATGTTTAACTCTATAAGCACACTTGAAAACAGAGTTGAAGGGAGAAGACTTACTGTATATATTAATGTCTCAAGTCACCCTAATAAGTCTCTCTCAGATATGAAATCTGCATTATTTCTGCAAGAAGACTGAAGACAGGTGAGAAAATCCAGTCAGCAAAAGGGAAATAGAAGTAATAATATGATTTGCTGTTACAGTGACACTCACACAGAAAATTAATGAGTGATTGTCAATACATGATGTAAGAAAACTGTCCCATCTTGTATGGTACAGTCTATGGACAAAAAACTCAATGATAAACAAGGTAGATTAGTAGCTAAACAGTTTTTAATGTTACATTCCTACTTATGCCCACTGTGTTCCCTTGATATACTATAGAGATATCTGTCGTGCCTTGAATCTTCTTTTTTTTTCTGGATGTTGGTCTAGGAATTTTGCTGAACTAGTTGTTTCATGGGTTAATATCTAGTGTCTGAATCACTGTGTACAGGATATCCCAATTTACATATCATCCTGATGCTGACAGAAACTGCTGTGAAAAATTGCCAAACACATATATCTCTTTGGATAAATGGACAAAATACCTGCACCTATCTCAAGCAGCAGGCAAGAAAAACAATCATAATCTAAATATAAATATCAACATCCACACTCCAAGACAAAGCATTTGCCGGTGATCATAAATGTAAATATCTAATTATAAAGGACTGAAAAGCCATAAAAGAAAATGAAACTAAAGAGCTATGCATCAATCCCATTTAATGAAGTCAGCATTTATAATGAAACCAACAAGAAGATATTTCGCACTGCACCTTCGTTTATATACTTAGTGTTGTAATAAGTACATTTCTATCTCCATACAATAACTTTTTAAACAATAGATGCAATCATACTCACAAAACCAAAAATAGTTAGGGATAAAGACCTGAAATTAGAGACCCACATTAAATACTAATACCAAGGTTCAGTAAGTTCTTGTAAGGTATATGGCATTCTGCAAATGTACACGTACACACACACACATGACCATAGTGCATTACTTTAATATAGTTTAAAAAATTTTTTGCATAAGCCTCTTACATACTCTAACAAGCTAACCTTAGTAATTTAGCTAGAAAATAGTAAAACTACATCCTTATCTACACACGCACACGCACGCACACGCACACACACACACACACACACACACACACACACACACACACACACACCTTACTTTGTTTGCAGCCAGGTGATAATACATCTGCATTGCAGCAGCTGCCGAGCCTTTACTAATTCACAATCAGCCTTAAATCCACAAATGAGTAGGCAGAAGCTAATAAATAATCCATAAACGAGCACTTCTAATGATCAGCCAGGGCAGGCGAGAGCATCAGCAAACAAACCATTCCCGCTCGGAAAGTATTTGATTTTGAGCCAGAAATATGTGTGCATATGTACACGAGCTCAATTCCGACAGGCTGGCAGTCCTGATGGAGCTGACATCATTGCGCAAGATAATGTCAGCTGACAGGACTGTCCCATTTGTTTTCAGTACTGTGGAATACCTGTAGTAGGATGTGCATTATAGACTCCATGCGACATGTGTACAACCCAGATGGCATAGTGGTACATCCAATAACCTCAGTGTGCATGGTCCACAGTTTGAGATCTGCAAGCCTTGTTGATACTGTTAATTATGACTGCATAAGACACTTTTAAGTAGGTGTAATTGTGTTTTTGTGACAGTAAGCAGCAGGTACACTCAGGTAAAAGACATGTACAACCTGCGGTACACTTGGAATGCTCTTCTTTGCCAATCCTGCTGATGTCACCCTCCTACGTATACATCTCTGGGACTGCTGTAACCCAGTATTCTCCATATCGCGTGCTGTAACTGCATTTCGCTGAAGTGCGATAAACTTGTTAGGTAGGGGTTCTACTACAAGAGAGACCAACTGTGTGTGTCTTTGTCTGCCTGAGACAGGAGCAATGCTTTTTAGAGTATGCACACTCTTTATGATTCACATGACCACCACTGGCAATCCTGCTGATGCCACCCACATAGGAATACACCTCTAGGACTGCTGGAACCCCATATTCTCTGTAGCGCATGCTGTAACTGTGTATTGCTGTAGTGTGGTAAACTAGTTAGGTAGGGGTTCTATTCCAAGAAAGACCAACTGTGTGTGTGTCTGTGTGTCTCTGTCTGCCAGAGACAGGAACCATGCTTTTTAGAGTATGCACACTCTTTACAGTTCACATGACCACCTTTGGCAATCCTGCTGATGTCACCCACCTAGACATACACCTCTGGGACTGCTGTAACCCAGTAATCTCCATAATGCGTGCTGTAACTGTGTAATCAGTAGTGTGATACATTAGTTAGGTAGGGGTTCTATCCCAGGACATGGCAGGTGTGTGTGTGTTTGACTGTCAGAGCCTGTGTGGAGGTGGCTGTGAGTGTCTACCCACTGGACATGTTGGGGAGTGGATTTTGTAGTTTTCCTATATGGTATCCATCTTATATGTCATAATGTCCACCTCACGAGGAGTACAGATGTCAGTCAGCCAAGGGACTGTGTTGGCAAGCAATACCTCTACATCTGGCAAAAGGTCTGGTGAACAAAATATGTAACCCTACTATTACCCGGAATGTATCCTGAAGCCATGTGTCATATACAAACACACTTGCCTAGAATATCCTGCTATGTTGCTAGTACCCTGCAAATTGATGACAGATAGTAGGCATGGTGTGATTGCAGTGGGCTGCAGAGGGTATGGCACCCTGTACAGCAGTACATTAGGCACATAATTGCGGACAATGTACCTTCACTATGTTCCCCACTGGATGCCTGCAACATATGTGGTGTCATCAAATGTGATCCACAGAGGCCATACAATGCCTTACACATGTGCCCTGTATGGACCAATGCCACTGACACCAGGGAATACCTGTGTCATGCTATTAATGCAGGTGCAGGGTCAACCTGCTGACTATAAGCAGGTTCTGGCACACCAGGCCAGTATTGGCATATCGGAGGATAATGGTCTGTGTACACAACGTGTGCCAGTCAAACCAGGTACACCTGTACATGTCACTGTACATTATTGTGGGACATGCACATCCCAGGCAATGTCCATGTCAAGGACTATCAAACACAGACATGGCATGCATTGCAAAGCTATGGCCATACACAATGATAACCAGGATGTCAGGACAGTTCATACAATACCCATCTGTGTGGGACAATGCACAGACTACACCCCTGTACCACACTGCACAACATTGTCAAGTGGCGTGATGCCAAGGATTACCCCTCACCCAGCCTTGTACAGCCATCTTGCACAGCCAACCACTACACACCCATGAAGCAATGCACACATGCATGTCAGTACTGGCACCTTGTGTCTGCATGTGGGGTATGATGCTCCCAACCACAGTCACTCCCAGTATAACTCCCATTGGTATACCGATAGATGTCAAACACGTTCACATGCCCTAGCCCATAGAACCTTGGAATATCCCCTGTGGTGCATGTAGTACCTGTGCATTACTGCAGTGTGGCAAACTAAGTGGTTTGGGAATGTATTTGTGGGCCTGGCAAAGAGTGTCAATGTGAGTCCATTAGAGAGTGTGGTTGTGTTGACAATGACATCCGTTCATGAGGACAGCCATGTGTGCTACACCTAATGTCTGTCTACTATATCTCTATTGCAGATGTCGCACAACAACATACATATATGTTCTTACGACACACCAACATGTCAGCTTTGTGGCACATGGAGTAACTGCATGAACTTGTAATTGTAATGACTAGTCAGTCAGGGGTTTGAAGCCCTGTACTGGTAGGTGTGTGACAGATGATGCTTAGGTTTTAGTCTCCAGGCTCTTCTCTGATGTACTTTGCCTCTGTCTGTCCCTCCCACACACTCTCTGGTGGATGTGGAGGTGCACACCTGATCAGCAGAAGCTTGTGTATTGTAAGTGATGGTCATGTTCGGGTGATGGCCTCTGCACCTATTGCAGTCCTCCTCTAGTTGAATGCATGTGGAACAGCTGCAATGATGTTCCCATAGCCATTCACATGAAAAGCACAGTACAATATCTTGGAACATCATGTTGGTGTTTGCCCATGACAGTCGCTGTGAGTGGTATCTGGATCTGGTGTTTAGTAAACGGCATCACAGATGATATCTAGATGTTCCTCAAACAACATACACAGTGGGAAATAGCCTAATGACAGTAAGGTGATGTGCCAAACATGACTACAGCATGTAAGAGTAGCTATGTTTCATTGAGACAACTGCCTGTTTAACAAGGTGTGTGTTAATGGCTATTCTGCATGTTTTAAAACGGACAAGACAGTGCTCTGTTTGTGAGGTTCCCGCATCTGTAGGGCCATCCGTGGCCTGGTCAGTGTGTGGAACCATTTGTTTCCTGTGTTACTCACTGAACACACATCTGTGAACAGCAGGAGCATAGTGTAAGGATTGCAGCCAGTACATGGTGATAGTGATGAGTTACTGTCATTGCATCCCTGACTGGACATATGTCACATGAAATAGTGGTATGACAGACACTGTCTGGGGTTTTCAGTGACATGCCAATAATGGGCTACTGTTCATAGCTGCAGTCACAAGTCTTCTACATGTTGTACAGATGTCATGCAGTATATATGCATGTGTTGTGCTCTCTCTGCAAATGTATACCATCTGTTGTGTTGGGATGATGGTCATATCTATGCATGCTGTTGTAACTAATCCTGAATGCTGTTGACTATTACTAAGCCATATCTGTGTTTTAACTGCAACATCATAGGCTGTATGGGTTTGGAGGTCCCGGCAGAACCTCCTTTCCCACTTCAGCTGGCCATGACACTGGTCACCAGCACATCTAGGGCCCAGTCTTGGACCTCCATCTCTGTTGACTCTGCACCACCTTCTGGTGGTACCGCCACTGAGGATGGGTCTTGTCCCCCCCTGGGAGCAGGTCCAGACAGGGACATGTCTGCTGTCGTATAGTCCCAGACGTGGTGCTTAGGGGGCTCAATAAGGGGTTTCAAGGCCAGATACGCCAGCTCAAGGGCAGAGTGTCACATTTACCGGGTGAGGCTGCCCCTCCTAGACAGCCCCCAGCACTTCCACCTCTGCAGCTGTTTTGGTGCAGTGGTGGCTGCCCATGGCTGGGGACCTCCGTCCCACTGTTACCATCTGGAGGCTCATGGGCTTGTAAATGCCGAACACCCTTCCCCATCCGAGGTGTATCCCCCTCCATGTGTCATGTACCGACCCTGTATGCTGTCTTGTCTGTCATCCTACCTTACCTATCCTCCACAAGCATACCTACTCTCCTTCCCCCACATCCCACTCACACCCTACGGAAACAAAAGGCCAATCAGTTCCTAGAACAACATTTGCCCCATACATAGCTGTCCATTTCACACACGTGTCCACTGGACACATGTAACCCTTTTAATATGTGTCACAACATACTCTAGCTGTTCTCATCCTATCTCTCAGGTACACGATCCTAGTATGCACATGACTCCTAAATGTTCCAGGTACATGTGATGCAGACAGCCCCATTGTACACACAACACTACCAGTCCCTCTATGGTTACCCCATGTACCTTTAACATGATGATGATGTCGCACACAGCACCTTGCAAGAGTACTGTTCTCACATAATGATTGGACAGGAACTGTTGTGTTAATGTAAATAACATGCACAGAGTGATGTATATGGCCAATGTACAAATGTTTGCGTGTATGACTGACACGTCTGTCTGAGGAAGTCTTGATATTACATAGGCTGACACCACTACATAATACAGGCATTGCTGGTGTTTCCCTTTTCATTCCTTTGTAATGCTTTGTTGTCACATGGGATGTTCCTGATCTCTCTCTCTCTCTCTCTCTATATATATATATATATATATATATATATATATATACATATATATATAAAATATGTATATGTATGTATCTATATGCTGGACATAAACACTCACACATGCATCTACATGATGGGATACATTTCCTACACACACACACACACACACACACACACACACACACACACACACACACACACACACACACACACACACACACACACACACGTGTTTGTTTGCTACAGTTTATTGATATAAATATCTTGCTACTGGCCTTGTTAATTGGATACTTTATACAATTTTTTTTGTTACTCCCATATACTCACTTCTTTGGTGCGAGGTTTGCCTCCTGTAATGTCTCACCCCAAACCCTGAAACTGATGATGACTGTGCCCTGCCCTTTGCACATTTCTTTCTGACTCTTGATTCCATATATGTCTGATGCACAGAGTAAATAGCTAATGCTTGCTTACTCAGAAGTTTGCTTTAATGTAAATGAATTGCAGAAGAAATGTTTTGATTGTTTCTACTCAATTGTGAATGATTGGTTGACAGGCCATGCTGCTTTGCCAGAGATGGTCTGCACCTGTTTCCACTAGGCTTTCAGATACTGGCAAAGACACTTGCCTCCCCCATAGTGCCTTTTTTAGGCAATCTCAATGCAACAACATTTCCGATATAACAAAATACGCTCAAGATAAACTCAAGGTTCTGCTGCTTAATGTGAGGAGTCTAAACATGAAACTGAACTCTCTGGAAGCAATCCTCACCCTGGAAGATGGTGATGTCTGTGCAGTCACTGAGATATGGTACAAGGTTGCGGAGACCCCCCGGACATGTAATGCTACAATGTCTTCCACACATTCAGACCTCAAAATAAGTGTGAAAGAACAAATGATGGAAGTGTATCCATCTGCATTAAAGCCAAATACACATATAGAGACTGGTCACTACTCCATGTCCAATTAACTATAGGCAAAATACCCTACCACATCATTGCTAGCTATAGGTACCCCACCATGAACCAAGAAAAGCACACCACCTACCTGGTCTTTCTGGAGTCACTCAACATTCAGCCGAACATCTTAATCATAGAAGATTTCCACTATCCTTCCATCAACTGGGTGACATTCATGAGCATGCACATGCTAGCCCAGAGGTTTCTGGACTTTGTCAATACAAATGTTCTGAAACAGATAGTCTGCATGCCCACAGGGGGTCAAATGTACTACACAGAGTACTCACCAATATAGGGGTCATTGCACTTCCCCTATGTGATGCCTTATGAAGTAACAACTGAACCTGTCACCAGGAGCCAAAAAAACTAAAAAATGTTTCCAAAGCAAACTGCAGCCTACTAAGTGATGGTATAAAAGGTTTTATACCCCCCGCAATCACAGAGAACATTGACTCCTATGCAGAGGTGTACACAAATGCCCTGTATAAACACTTAAGCAACCGTATAGCCTCGTCTGTACCTGATTGGATTAAAACCAGGTCCTCCCAAAAAAAAACAGGCCATCCAGGTGGACTTCAAGTATAAACAGGTTATATAACAAAACAAAAAAAAATGATGTCTAAGAGCAAGAGGGAACCGACTCAGCAGAGGAAGAATTCCCTCCATAGCTTGAACAAGCAAATCAGAAATTTTGTAAAGTCCTCTAAAGTTAATTACGAAGCTAAAACAGCATCCCTAGCTAAGGATAATCATGAGGCCTTCTTTAATTATGTCTAAAATCTAAAAGCAAATGCCTAGCTATGTGCCAAACTGGTAGTAGATGGTACCACTTATACTATACCAGAGGATATTGACAATCTGCTAGCTGACAGATTTGGAACAAACTTCGCACTCCTGTCTCCATCAGCCATACCCCAAAGCATAACTGACAACAATCCTCTGCCATGTATCTCTAGAGATCAGGTCATATCTGTGCTCTCCAAGGCTAAAAACATGGCCTCAGTGAGACCAGATAACATCCCAGGTTGCTTATTAAGCAATGTAAAACAGGACCTAATGGACTCAGTTGGTGTTCTCTTTAAGCATAACCTGAGAAATGGGTTTGTTCCAGCAGAGTGGAGAACAGAAACAGTAATCCCTTTCCACAAAGGGGAGCCATCAACCAATCCTGGGAACTAAAGACCAATAAGTCTAACCAGTGTCATCTGAAGACCATGGAAAGAATCATCACAGACCTTATCAATAAGGCCATAGGCAACCTTCAAACTCTAGATCAAACCCAGCTTGGCTTCATTAAGGGTAGGTCATGCTTATTAATCTCAGCAGACTTCTTCGAGAAACTCATCAAAGCCTGAATGAAGTTAAGATAGTGCATACTGCCTGTCTTGAACTAGCCAAGGGTTTTGACACAATCACCTACTCAAGTATCATTGAGAAACTCTTATGTCATTAGATGAGCAGGAAATTGGCTCACTGACAGAACACATATTGTCAAAGTTGGTGACTCCACCTCTACCAATAGACCTGTCACCAGTGACATACCACAAGTATCTGTGCTGGGGCCTTTATTGTTTGGAATCTATTTCTTGGAAGCCCAGGTAAAAGTATATGGCTTTTGGCTTACCAAGTTCACTAATGATTGCAAATTGGGTGCAATCATTGAGTTCCCAAGTGATGTTAACATATTGCAGGAGGGGCTAACACAGACAAATGACTGGTGCCAAAGCCACAGTCTGAAACTAAATGCAAAAGAAAGTGCATTATTATCCCCTTTGGCAAAGTGGAATTCTCTGCTATTTACAATACTGACAGCATCCCCCTAAGTTCAAACCCAGGGTGCAAGATCTGGAAACACAGATAAACAGCAATCTGAACTTCAACCACAAAGTTTCCACAGTGGTAAGGAAAGCAATCTACATTGCACAGCTCATAAGTAAGGGCATTGCATCCAGGTCTAAAGCTGTTACAGCTTCACTGTACTCAACCCTCATCAGACCATTAATAGAGTACAATGCTCCCTTTTGCATGTACTTCACCAGACACCTGCTAGAGAGAGACCACAGAGTTTTCTCACCAAGAAAATACAGGGTCTCCAAAGTATGAGTTACATGGATAGATTGAAAGCCCTGTCACTATACTATGTATCATATAAGCTGCTGAGAGACAAATCATGCCTGGCCTTCAGGCCAGTCTCTTACCCTGCCTTGATGGATATGCTGCACATCCGCAAGTCAAATGGCGCAAGAGTCACTCACTCTGGAGATCTTAACTCAGCCTGTGACATTAACAGAACATGCTGGAGAGACAGATATATCTCCCAGAGATTACTGTTACTTTGGAAAAAACTTTCAGTCCACATGAAGTAGAGCTCCTCACTGACCGTATTCAAGGGCAACCTGGACAAATAGATGAGAGACAGCAAATTTCCCCCAGGGGTGGCACCCAGGTACCTCATGCACAGGGTAGTCGGTGTTTATCATAGACTCGATCTATGAATTACATCCATCTAACCAAGGACAATTGAAGCAACTTGAAATTAACATTGCTAGGCTTGTAAGGGCTCTAGGGACACGAGCCTGGCAACTCCTATGAATCTATGAAATAGCTGTTGACCCTCACTGCATTTCTGTTAGTATTTTTAGGAATAAAGTCAAAGTAGTTAACTCATTACAGCTGAGTGCACCTCCGGAATGTTCTGCAGTTACCTCCTACTGCAACCGTAGGCAACAAATATTGCTTGTTCATATTTGCATTAATAATTCCAAAACTATGCTACATACAAGATATCAGAATATTTTATCTTGAAGCATACATGATGGCAAACATAACTGTATTGATATTTGACCTCTGTCAATGAGTATTTGTTAGAAATGTAAGGTGATAACTTCATTTTTTAAAGACTTAAGCCACACACACTGGAAGTTAAAAGTACACAGTCAAATGAGCTGTACTGGAGGGAATGAGTTAAGTATTGCTTATTTGTATATTTGTGCTAATGATGGTACCATTAACCTAATCACTGCCTTATATACAATGGTCAACAGAAATGCTTGAGTCACACTACTGGGCAAAAGCCATAGCAGTATATTGCAAACATAAGTCATAAGCTATTACTGACACTACTGTATACCTGGGAAATGTTCCAGCTTAGGGACATATAAGCATTTGCATGTAACAGTAATCAGTTATATACCTCTTTTTTTCATACAGGTTCCACACATACCTTGTTAATGCTACATCTACAAGATGTGTCCTTGGGGTTGTCGCTATCTAATGCTACCAGTACACAGCCATTACTTGATTAAGTAAAGATTGTAAACTTTTGCAGGCATCAGATGTAATATTTGAATATGTTTAGGTTCTTAGGTTTTCATTTAGGTAGTCAGTGCATGTGATGACCTTTGCTTTTTATCCAGAGCCATGGCATACTGTGCAAACCTTCATCTACTGGCACCATTTGCACTTGCTGGCTCTCCCTCAGGTTCATCTGCATCTGCTAGAGCTGCTGGAGCTGCTGGCTCTGCCTATGGTCCTAGGTACTGTGGTCCTGCCCCTTCTTACCCCTGTTGAAGTTATTTCCTGAGAATTGTATTGTGCAACACAACAGACTATGAGTATTTGGGCACAGTTTTCTAGGTCATAGTGCAAGGCAGCTCCTGATGTGTCTAGACAGCAGAACCTTGATTTGAGCATGCCAAAAACATGTTCTATGAGATTCCTAGTTTAAGCTTGGCATTGTTGTATCCTTAGTTAGTGGCAAACCTCTCAACCTCTCAGCCCAAGAAATCTGGACAAAGCCTAACATAATGGGGGACAAAGGCCCAAAAATAGGGACAGAGTTTAAATATCTCCCTTATAAACTTAGAAAGTTGTTAGATTAACAGAGTTTTTGTTCATAGGTTCATAGGTTCATAGGTAAGTACTAGGCTATCTCCCCAAGGGCATATATAAGCCTAGCCAGAATGTGTTGGCTTTCGCCACCCCCTTAGATTAGTTTCCTGTGCCACTGTCCAGCAGAGCCAGTGCAGTGATCCCCAGGGTAAATTTTCTGTTTCCTATCCACCCGTCAAGGTTTCTCTTGAAGAGTGTTAGTGAGGGGCTCTGCCTGTTGTATATTGGAATCCTGTTCCAAAGCATGGGGAGTCTCTGGGATAGGAATCTATCCCTCCAGCATGTCTTATTTATCGTTGTGGTGAGGTTTATATCTCTAGAGCATGTGGCTCTCTGGGATTTGTTTTTTTTTAGGTGGAGCATGTCCATCAATTCTGGATTGGACATGGCCTTGTATGTCAGACAGAGATCACCTCTGAGTAAGCGCTACGCAACTGAGTACAGCTGGAGTTTCTTGAGTCGGGCTACATAGGGCATATGTTTGAGACCAGTAATCCTCTTGGTGAGGTACTTTTGTGGCCTTTCCAGCTGTTGCAGGTGTCTTGTGAGGTACATCCCAAATCGGGCATTGTATTCTATGATGGGTCTAATGAGTGATGAGTAGAGAGGCACATTAACCTCTTTTGTTCTAGATGCAAACCCTTTTGTGATTAGGTGGGCCACATAGAAGAATTTTCTAACCACCTTGGCAATATGATTATCAAAGGAGAGATTACTATCTACTTGGGTCCCCAGATCCCTTATTACATTTTCTGTGTTTAGGGGACTACCATCTATGTGGTAGTTGTGGGAATATTGTTTTTTCCAAAGGGGATGACTATGCACTTTTTGGCATTTAGCTTGAGGCCATGATTTTGGCACCAGGTATCCGTCTCAGTGAGACCCATCTGAAGGGTGTCTGTATCAGCTGGAGAATCAATTATGGCCCCTAGTTTGCAGTCATCTGCAAAGTTGGTCAGCCATAGTCTTCCTATGCTTGCCTGTACCTCTGAGATGTATATACCAAACAGGAGGGGTCCTAGGACTGAGCCCTGGGGGATGCCACTTGTAACAGATTTAGAGTCGGACGTCGAGCCTGCAACTCTCACCATGTGGGTTCTATCCATGAGCCAGTTGACAACCCATCTCATGATGTAGGGGTTTATGTTCAAGCTGGTGAGCTTGTCTATAATACTAGAATGGGGAATGGTGTCAAAAGCCTTTGTGAGGTCTAGGTAGGCTGTGTGGACCTTCTTTCCCTCATCTAATGCCTTGGTAACTGTCTCAAAGAAGTCCACCAGGTTTAGGAGGCATGATCTAGCCTTAACAAAACCAAACTGGGTAGGGTCCAAGGTTTGGAGGTTCCCAGTGTCTCTGTTAATGAGTTCTATGATGATGCATTCCATAGCCTTGCAGACCAGGCTAGTCAGGCTTATAGGGCGATAGTTCCGGGGGTCCGTTGTGGCTCCACCTTTGTGGAGCAGGATAACTGTTGCTGTGCGACACACTATGGGTATGTAGCATGTAGAGAGGCTGAGTTTGAACAGTGTGTTTAGGTGAGGGGTTAGTTCATTTTGGAGCTCTTGTAAGACACAGCCTGGGACCCCATCTGGTTGCATTGAAGCTGTGTTTTTGGCTTTGGATAGGGCTGTTTTAACATGTGCATGAGTGATTGATGGGGCCCTGAATTCTTCTGGTATGCTTATGGGCCCATTTAGGGGGTGAGAGGGGGTGAAGTTTGCACTAAACCTGTCTGCCAGAATGTCTGCCATATTTTGTGCCATTCTGCACTAACTCAGAGCAGATCTGAGAGTTTCCATTTAGGTTCTTGACATAGCTAAAGAATGCTTTGTGGTTATCTTTGGAGTCATTGGCAATTTGTCTTTCAAAAGTAGCCTTGGATGATTTAATGAGGGATCATAGTTTCTTGCTAATACTGATCAGGGATGTCTTTCCTTCTTGGGAATTTACTATTTTCTGTACTAGTTTCTTCCTTCTGTTGTATAGCTTGTTTATGGCAGGGGTCCACCAGACTGGTTTCCTTTTCTTGGAGGAGTGAGTCTTTGTTTTACTTGGGATAGCATGATCCATGCATTCCAGCAGATGCTCACAGAGTGCCTTTGTAAAGGTTTCAGCAGCTTGGACAGCATTGTCCTTTAGCATGGGGGCTGTGAACCTTTCCACCTCGGTCTTAAGTAATGTGAAGTTTGCTTTTGAAAAGTTTTTCATGGTGGTTTCCTTGATTGGGGATGGGGGCAGAATGTGGATATCCATAGTGATTAGTCTATGGTCTGATCTAACCAGCGAGGGGTTGACCTCCGGTGTGGAACACCTGTCGCCCATGTTGGTGATGACCAGGTCCAAAATGTTGTTTCCACTGGTGGGGGTGTTGACCAGTTGATCCAGGGCATTCGAGTTTATAAATCCTAGGAAGCGTTGGCCAAGGGAGTTAGTACTTGAGTAGTTCTCCCAGTTTATGTTTGGGTAATTGAAATCAGCCAGTATTAAGGTGTTTGGTAGGGCCTTCATATTTCCCAGTGTCTCCAGAAATGTGGAATGGGGGTCCTGGGCCATGGTGGGTAATTTGTAGCAAGCTACAATTTGGATTGCAGTTTTGCCCATTGTTAGTTGCATATGGATGATCTCTGATGCATTGTGCTGCGCCAATAACCTGGAGGTGTGGGTATCCTTGATGAATATGGATACACCCCCGCCTTTTGTGTTTCGGTCCTGGTTCTGTTGCCGAAAGGTATGGTATGAGTTAAAGCCTAGTAGTGCTGGGGTGCTCTCAGGAGCCTTAAACCAGGTTTCTGTTACTGCACAGATGTCGATGTTCTCCATACCGAGGAGTGCCTCGAGTGCGTGCATTTTGAGGTTTAGACTTCTGGCATTGAGTAGCATTACCCTCAGTTTTTGGTTACTTGTGCTATTTATGGTGGTGGGTTTGTCTTTTGAGCCTTGTCTAAAAAAGACACTATGGGGGAGGCAAGAGCCTTGGCCAGTATTCGAAAGCCTAAGGGAGACAGGTGCAAGCCATCTCTTGCGAAGCAACGTGGCTTGTCGAGCATGTCATCCCAGGTGGACAGATACTGGATCCTCTTTGAATGACACCAGAAACTTAGCCAATTGTTGAAATTGATCATTTTTTCTTTATACTGTGGCATCATTCTTGGTGAGGGCAGCATGCTACTCAGGGTCAGGGTCACACCGGCCTGGGCTACATGATCAAGGAACTCTTCCATGTCTCTTTTCATGTAGTCTAGGGAGGTACATCTCAGGTCATTTACACCAACATGGACAATGACAGAGTTGTATTTGTACTTGTTCTGGAGTGACCTGAGTGCTTGTGTTATGTTGCGGATCCTGGCACCTGATAGGCAGTTAACTGTAACCTTCTCCTTGTCCAGCCTAGTTAGTGGGACATCAGTATGCCTGACTATAGAGTCGGTTATTACTAGTGTGTTGGGTATGTTATTTTGCCTTAAGGGCTGTGATTGCATGGCACACTGCTTATGTGAAGTGTGTGTTTCATGGTTGGTGATGGGGTGTGGAGGTTGCTTGGATGTCTGCTTTGGAGATCTCTGTTGCTTTTGCAGATTTTTATTTAGAGCCTCCGAGTATGTTTTCATGTATTCATGTATGTTATTTCCCGGTGTTGGTTTATTAGGTCTATGTGAGACTGGTGGTGTGTTGCAAGTATTGCCCTTCTCCTCTTGACTGTCAGTTCCAGTCTTGGGTTGAGAGAGCTCTGCCTCCAGTTTGGCTGTATAATTGCATCTCTCGCATATATTAGTGTTTGGTGCAGTTTCTGAAGAATATGAAGTGTGATGCTCAAATATATATCATTATTTAGTGATTTCATTCCTTAGATCATCCCATTGATTTGCCAGATTTTACAAGGAACAGACCAAATATTTGAGGCATAAATCTGAACATTCTGTGAAAATCTGGACAGTTGAGAGGTATAGTTAGTGGGGTTGTGTGGGCTTCTCATGGGTGGCATGAGCCATGGTTCAAGTGTATAATCTACATCCCCACTAGATGCTCTTGTGGGAAGTCATCTCTAGCAAATATAGTGTACAGTTTACAGATGTGGCATATGTGTGAGTCATGAATACTGCCAGGGTTAAATGTGCAGGCATTGTAGATGATCCCTTTGGCATTATAGATAACCTGACAGTTTATAGAGTGCTATCCTTTCCTGTTAATGTACCACTTGCCCTGTTCACTAAGTGGGGCTTTTATTTCTATATGTGTGCATTCCATGGTTCCCAAAACTTCAGGGAAGTGTGGTATTCCATAAAGTTCCTGCATGATTTTTTTTTTCTGTCCCATGGGGCGCATTGAGAAAAAGATAGATATTCTCCCTTACATGTTGTAGCATTACAATGAGAAAATTATATAATATTCTAGAAGTTGAGGTCTGTAACACCACTGATACATCCCCTATACATCTCTGGAAAGTACCTGTAGCTAATATACCTAATGCTACACATATTTTTGTTTCCAAAGCTATGGTTTCCCCAGAATATCCCCTGTGCATCAGGTGAAGGTGGTAGAAGTTCATATTTCCTTTAGGGTTTCCCAGTACACACAGTATCATCCTACAATTTCTGCATGCAGTCCTTAATAACTCAGATGGGGTGCAAACACTCTTCTTCTTATCTGAACTCTGGCAGCAGCAGCACCTTGAATTAATGTCTGTTGTACATACAGGTTAATGATGGCAGCAACATCCCTTAACATTTTTTTCTAAGTGTAATTGTGGCCGTATTCCAAAGAGTTTTGAATTTCAGGACATGTAGCTACACTCGGTGTACACAATAAGTTTATAGGTTCCTGAATGCCTCCGCCATATTGGATTGGTTAATTAGAATGTCATTTGGCTATGTAGGCTTTCATTAGCATATCCTGCCATTTGCCTTTGTTTTGAGACCATACACTAGAGGCGTAGAGCCATTTAATGAATACGGAATAGGGTGTTATCATATGCATGGTGCACCAAGACACATACACAATAGCAGTGCTTAATGTAGGTTTTCATAAATCCAACTATATTTTGTAATCACAGACTCTTACTTTTCTGTCTCAACTCATTTAGCATTTAGGAAAATGGACAATTCGGTCCGTATGTTGCCCTCAAGCACTTAAAAAGTATGCATTATTTTCATGTGTTCCTTCTAATAAATATACTGTTGTTTAAGCTATGCACCTATTGTTTGGTGCATTAATTAGGCAGTTGTAGACCGTATTATGACCTTAAAAATAACAAGGGGTGGGAGGCTGTCATAATGGTTAAGATGAACATCAGATTCCAAGAACTGGACCTTTTTCATTCACTACAGCCTTTAAACATGAGTGTTAATTTGTTAACCTAGAAATGCAGCTTAACTGTCAATCAGTTTTGATCAAGCAATTATTTTCATCAGTCTGTTATGCTGGTATTAATTAATACTTTTAGATTGACACTGTGGTTTCTCACTTGTTTTATATTTATATTGACTTTCTTGGTTTCTCTATAGAGTTGTCTCTTTACACAGTTTCCACTTACAGAAATAGCACTTTTGCCTGGTTAAAAATAGGTAGTGCACTGAGGACTAGTGCAGGCCAGCAGATTGCAAAGCATGGATGAGTAGAATGCAATCAGTGGGAGGGCCCATCTGTATAGGAAGAAGTCAACACCTCATTTGAGCTAGACTTGGAGAGGACTTTTAATTAATGAAATTGTGAAGGGTATCTTTATGTTTGCTGACTTTAGACATTTAAAGGGCAAGGCTTTGTTCTCCTTAAAAAAACTGTAAAATATTATACAACTATAGGGTTTGATTAAGAAACCACCAAGGGTCTATGGAATTTAAATAATGAACAATAAAAGTACCCAAAGATAATATTAATAGAGTTGATGCTGAAAAGCATTCAATTGCATGTTTTAATATGGGGAAGTGAAGTACCACAGATATTAAAACCTGATAATAAGCTAGACAAGGTATCCCTCTCAGAGCCCAGAAATAGGTATATAGAGAAATATGTAGAGACAGGGCCAAAAACAAGGCCCAAAGCTAATAGTTAATTTGCATCATAGGCAACATGTAAAATGGCATCTAAATGTTAATATACCAGATTCCCTTGCATCAAAGGCAACATTTAAAACAACATCTGAATGTAAAATGACAGGAAGGGAGACTCCCAAGCACCTTATAAAATTATATGATTATCTATAGTTTTTTGCCTGAGTTTAAGAGATAGCATCCTATCACTTAAATAATTGCCCAGGCAAGCCAAGTAAGGAACGACAAAAATCTAAAGGAAAATGCATGATAAAAGAAACACAGAGAAAAGAGCCCTTTGCAAAGGTACCATGATTTTAGTCAATGGGAAAAATGTAATCAAAATAAAGAATGTATAAGAAAAAAAAAAATATATATATATATATATATATATATATATATATATATATATATATATATATATATATCCCAGCCCTACTACAACAGGTATTCCTTTATACCTTACAGCTACAAGAGGCCTTAGAGGTCATGGCAAAGAAATGTGATAGGTTACAAGACAGTGCAGATGAATTAGGTAAATATGGACAAGAAAATACAACAGAAAATGAAGCACTGAAAGTTGAAGTTTAACAGAAGCCTGACCAGGTTATTGGGTTATAAAACAAATTAATGGCAGGATGAAGAGAAAAAGGAAAAGAAAAAGATAGTAGATAAACCGAGAGAGAGAGAAGGGGATGCTCACCGTGGAGGGAAATTTTAAAAACAGTTAAGCAAGCTTTGTTATTTCCTATACCTTCAAACATTCCTATTAAAAGGGTGTGTGTTATGAACATTCTGAGTTCATTCCTCCCAGTCCAGGCAAGGAAAAGTCTGATTGCTGAACCACGAGTAATTTGATTTCCCTAATTAGTGTTAACAATGCATAAACGCACACAGTAAAAAAGTCAAGCTAATCAAAGTAGTAGATCGGTTTGTAAAAGAAACTATCAGTACTAAAATGTACTCAGTACAAAAAGATCCATAATGTTGAGATAAGTAATGAAGAATAACCGATGAGAAGCAAACCACTGACAAGGAGTCCAAATGGACCTGTCCTTATGTCCTTTTTATCTACATTGCACAGCTTAAAGCTTACAGCGAGAATAGTGCTTTGAATATGCATCCAAGATAAAAAATCCAGTCTGAGGGGATTATTATCATACCTATTTTGTGTGTGCAAACAGAATTTGAGCAATCAGGCTCACAGGATTTTATAGACAATAACGGGGCATCTTGCCCAGAAGTTAGGAAACTTGGTTGAAATTGTGAGGTGGAGTCAAGCATTATAGATGAATTTGGAATTGAGTAATTTTTACTTAATTAACTCGAACAGAAAAAACATGCATGAATTGTGTTACCATTTGGTAACAGGAGGGATTAAAATAAAGCCCTTTACATAGAAGAAAACATGATTACACCTAAATAAAGGAAAGGCATTTGTTACTTACTTCATGGCTATCCAAGAAAGAAGAATTATGAGTTTCAGGTTTATTTTACTTTGACCACCAGTGTATTACACTGATCAGAATTCACCTTTTACAGATAAAGCCAGTGTGAATTGTTAAAAAAAAAAAGATTATAAAAAGTAAAACAACTTATATCCAAAATTATATCTGCAGATATGCTGTTTTCAAATGCCACATATGATATGCATAATGTAAAAAAGTGCAACAAGAGGAAGCAACAATGATTTCCAAAAATACAGAAAATCAGTGTGACAAATATAAGATAGTTTTCACAGGAATGTGAGCTGATACCTAATGGTCTAATGATAGACCAACCATACCTCTCAACCTATCAACCTCTTGGAGCAAGAAATCTGGACAAAGCCATAAATAAAAGTGGGACAAAGACCCAAAATAGGGACAATTTTAAATATTGCACTTACTAACTTAGAAAGTTGATAGAATAACAAATTTTACATTAGCATGGATTTTCTAAAGGGTAGGAAGTATGAAACTCAAATATCTGTCATTATTTTCTAACTTCCACCTTTAATGATTTGACACTATTTCAACAGAAAATCACAGGTTTATGAAAAACAGACCAAAAGTATGAGGCAAAAATCTGGACATTCTGCGAATATCTCTGCAGTTGAGAGGTATGAGTCTGACCAACCCATATACTTGCAGGAAAGTTACTCTATATGTTTCTTCCACTTAAAGAAACAACATGAAAAACTTTTGAAACCAGCTCCAAGATCAACATTCTTTAGGCATAGGGGAGAATCTGGAAAGCTGGATAGGCTGACAGTAATGGGTCCCAGAAGAAAAATATTGGAACAGATGTAGGTTAACTTGGAACAAATAGATCAGGCAAAGGGCACCAATTACACCAGTTCAGCACTGCATATAAAAAGAAACAGGATTCAAATTGGCAGGGCCTTATATTGTTATCAAAGTAGGGCTAGTGGTTGTATAGGTACAACCAAAGATAAATCAACCTCTAAAAATGCCTGGAGTTATAAAACATTATGTTATCAAACAAAATGTTGGGAAAATTCAGTGAATATTATTTATGAATAAAAAGGGACCCCATTTCAGATAAAACTCATAAGGATATTTTTCTCCTTCTTTTTTTGAAACCCCTGAAAAACATAAAAAGACAACAAATTGATTTTCATCCAACTTTAATCCACTACCTTTCATGCAAGTGAGGACTGGGCACCAAGAATTAAGTCCCTATGAGCCCAACTTTTGTTCCAGGAGATGAAAGACCAGAATCCAGAAAAATTACACAGCAGAAAGTCCCCTTTTAAGACCTGTACACAATCAGCAAATGCATAAAAGTAATTCTACAAGAAATATTTTCTATATAAATAACTTTTGCAACACAGAAAAACTATGGACAACTGCATCAGATGATTAACTCGTGTGTGTGTGTGTGTGTGTGTGTGTGTGTGTGTGTGTGTGTGTGTGTGTGTGTGTGTGTGTGAGAGAGAGAGAGCGAGAGTGTGACTATGACAAACTATATCAAACCATTACTGTGTGCAATAGATAAACTATGGATGACATTGTGGAAAACATTATTCACAGGAACAGTGGTAACTAGTAAAATTGTAATTAATTTGCACACTTTTTTGCCACTTATAATGTGCATAGCATGACTATAACCAAAGTGCTTTATACATCAGTGTATATAGTTTTATACTGATAGTTATTTTCATGCTGTTACAAGGACAATTTCATACATTTAAGTATTTCGTATTTTCATTAATGGGTCCAGTGACATGTTGCAGGGCACTCAAGTCCCCTTTGAGGAGAAAATGAGATAATTACAGTGCAGGAGCAAATGTTACAAATTAGATTTGAAGGACACTTTGGGTATTAGCTTCTCTATGGATAATAAGGACTTTTATAGTAATAATATTAAATGAGTATGGGAACTAACAGTAGCTGATTGTGGCAGATGGATGAATTTAAGACTACCGGTATTGGCAAAAGTATCAATAGTGAAAATTAATATATTACCACGAATGTTATATATCTTTAGTTCTGCTCAAGTATCAATTACAAAGACAGTTTTTAAACAAATTCATAAAGATCTAGCTAAATTTATTTGGGAGCCAAAGAAAACTAGAATATGAAATTAATGAGAGGACTTGAGTTACCGAATTTTGAAGTATACTATTTAATTCAGGTGTTTAAGAATTGCTAATTACGAGATAATTAGTACAAAGTGGATACCAACTTGGGTGGTCTTGAATTATGAGCATATTTTAGATAGGAACATAAATCCTAAAGCTTTACCCTTTTTGGATAAAACTAGTTTGATAAAGTATGGGATTATGGACCACTTAAAAACATATGTGTCATCTTTGCAAAATTTATTCCAATCAGTAGAGTTGTTGCAATATATGATGGTTTTTCAGCCTTTCCATAGGAATCCCAATTTTAAACTAAATAATCAGTTGATTGATCTTAGTAAATTCCCATTAATAGTTAATTTGACTCTGATTGATGTTTTTAATAAATTTCATTTATCGGCTTCGCAAGTTAGGCAGGAATTGAATCTTCCTAAGAGTTATATGGTTGTCATGAGACAAATCAGAGAACTTGCTCTGAGTCATTTTGAAAACTTTAAACCGGTAGTTGGAATTGTGGATAAATGCTCTGAATTGTGGCAGGCTCTCCAACAGGAGGTCAAATTTATAACAACAACAAATAAATTAATTAAAGATTTAAAATTTCAGGATAAAATTCTGTTGTCGGGGTATTGGGTAAACAAAATGACAGTAGCAGATAATCAGGTATTAAAAGCAATTGATTTAACAATAAAATCGGTCTCTTTTCAAAAGTTGATGTATACACAGTTGATGATTTGGAATAATGCTTATTATACTCGTCTTAGGTTACATAAATTTAATCCTAGGAATTCTCCAACTTGTCCATATTGCACAAATCAAACGGCGGATCTTCTTCATATGTTCTGGAGCTGTAAGTGTATATATAAACTTTGGAACTCTTTTAGAACACAACTACAAAAGATTGGTTATCAAAGTTCAACGTTATCAATCTGAATTTATGATTCTACATATTCCTCCAAGAGAGCTCTCTAGGTCACAAACTATAATATGTATGAATATTTTTTTGCTGATGAAGTTATATATAGCTACAAATTGGTTAGAACCAGATAAGACATCATGGGATAATTTCAAGCTTGTGGCTATAAAGCATACATTAGCACATAAATTACTCCTGAAGCAAAGTAACAAAAATATTAATAACCCGAAAATATGGGAAAAGGTTTTTAACATTATATTAGCATAATACTGTGATTAGGAATATATTAAAGTTTGGATGTATATGTGGAGGAAACAATGTTTTGAAAATATGTATGATATGTATGGACGCAAAGTACTTCTACAAATGTTTTGGCTTTGTTTTTCTTCCCCGGTGTCTTCTTTTTTGGAATAATGACATTTTTTACATGGAAGCATTTCATGTAGATATTGTATATAGTTTTGATAGTAATAGTAGTGAATTATGTGTGTGATTTTATTGTATTTTGAAAATATATATCAATAAAAATTTATTATGGAAAAAAAAAAGATTTGAAGGACCCAAAAGAATACCAAAAAAAGAAGGAAGTCAATGCATTTTTTTTTAAAAATTACATGCACATCACCCAAGCTTCTTTAACATCTGGTTTTAAAATGAGACAGCACTTCTTTTCTGACCCTCTGCTGTGCCACAGTTGTGATAAATGTAATCACCTCATGTCACAATGCATATGTGTTGAAAAAGGAAATAGTTAAGTTGTTTGTTGGTATGTGAAAGGTTTAATAATGGACATGAGATTTTTGAATTTTGCAATGTAGTAGTTGAATCCAAACTTCCAACACTGGTATTATACAATGACTGGTCATTAATATTCAAAAAGTAGCACACTGATTGGTCAGCCCAACCAGCTTGCCTGTTGTAAATCCAAGCATATACCAATGGAAAAAGCAGTGGCGGCTGGTGACTTCAAATTAAAGGAGGGCTGCAGGAGACAGCTGAATGGGTGGGGCAAATGGGAAGGGGTGTGGCCAACTAGAAAGGGGTGGGGCTATGCTCAAAACCACAGCAACTGGAACTTTAATTAAATATGCTGCCCTGGGTGCCAAACAGTCATTATGAGAGCCAAATCAAGACAAAATGAAGTGTCGAAGAAAAAAATATTTCAATGCATTGGCTACATGACAACTTACTTAATATCCAGATGGAAACAGGTTCTGAGGCATGAAAAAATAAATTAATTTTTAAATACATTACTGGAATGCCAGTCAAAATCAAGTATAAAAAAACAAGCAGCACTCAACTCAAACCACTACTCCTTGCACTGCAGTTCTAATTATAATTTATATTCAGCTTTATAAAATTATCAAGTAACATGCTGAAAGTAGCAATCTCTGTGATACCCCCCACTTGTAAAAATGCTTTTTATCCAAAAAAGACCTGCTGCCTGACACAACTATCTACTTGTTTCATGTGGAAGACATGATCAAAGTAAAAAATGAACAGCAAACAAGAAACAAGGTCAAGATAAATTGCTTAAAGGATTCCTGCACAAGTTATGGACGACGCATGATAGATTGGCATTCTGTTAATTTATGGGTAAGCCTGCAAAGATGACTGCAAGTCTCCAACAAATGTAATGAGCTTCTGAAAATACTGTAATCCTGTCCTTTTATTACAAATACTGTCATATGCATTTCAATACACAAGGCTTATACATTATCTAGTTATGTAAATATTCTCGGCATGGCAACAACGAAAAGGCTTTCAATGCTGGTAATTCTTTAACAGTATGCTTATTAATGCTTACTTGCATCTTACAATCTCCGACAAGCTTACCTGATGGTCATTAAATCATTGCTACTTAAACAGAGCAGCAGGGCACTGTGACAGCATGCATCTCCTGAATAATAAGAAGCATAAATCAACCGTATAAAAATATGACAGAAAACCAGAACATTCTGCAAATTCAAGGCCAGATGAAAAGCCACGGTCATACTTGTGGTCTACCATGGATGGGGGAATACTCTGCACACTTACACTGCATAACTGCTCCTTGCCTTCCTTGGACACATCCAGAGCCACTACAATGGGGAGTGGGGTGCAACAAGTATGTCACAATTTGGAATGTCTCTGGCTGACAGTGATGGCTCTTGACACTCATACCTCTCAACTTCAGAGCAAGAAATCTGGACAAAGCCATACATATAACTAGAAGTGGGACACAGGCCCAAAAATAAGGACAATTTTTAAATATTGCTCTTATTAACTTAGATAATAGAACAGTAGTAGGTCTTGCATTAGTACGGATTTTCTGAAGGGTATGAAATCTGAAACTCAAATGTCTGTCATTATTTTCTAACTTCAATCTTTAATGACTTGCCACTAATTTGCCAGAAAACCACAATTTTACAGACCAAAATGTGATGCAAAAATATAAAGTTGCCACACAATACAGCTGGGAACCTGTCAAAAAAGGGACACCTTTTTAATATTAACACTTTTAACTTGAGCAGCTAACAAAATAAGAGCATCTACATGCATTTCTGAAATAAAAGTAAATCTATAACTCTGATCATTACAGTTATTGTAAACCCTCCACGTTTTCTTCCAAAATTGCCATTTTGAGGAGGGATTATTAGGGGAGAGCAACATTTTGAGCCAAAATTGGGGACAATGGAGAGGTTTGGATATTCCTAATTCTACAAAGCAATTTGCACATACCTCTCAACCTCTTAATACAGGAAATCTGGACAAGGCCAAATATATTGGGGGAACATACAAACACTACTAAAAATTGCTCTTGTATAAACTTAAGACAGTTGATAGAATAACAGGTCTTGCATTAGCATGCATTTTTCTGAAGGTTATGACGTCTGAAACTCAATGTCTGTCATTTAGTGACTTAATTCCTAAATGATTTGCTAGAAAAACACAAATTTTATGAGGAACAAACCAAAAATAAGAAGCAAATATCTATCCATTCTGCAAACATATGGACAACTGAGAGGTATACTTCAACCGGGGCTGTCTGAGTTTGCTACCCCCCTCACAAAATCATGGTCAAATGGAGCATCCCCCCTGCAGCCATTCCAATGTCCCATTCCTTGGTTATTTTGCCCCATTTAAGACCCACGGTGGTGGTGCTGTGGTAGCATTATTGCCTCACAGTAAGATGCTGTCCGGTACGATTATCAGCTAGAGCGTTTTCTGCGTGGAGACATGCATGAATGGGCGTACCTTCTTTGAAGGTTGTGCATCAGGCCTGGCAAGCCGCTACGTAAAAATCAACTGCCAATCATTAGCAGACCGGAGTTCCGCTGTGGCGACCCCTAAATGGCAAAAGCCAAAAGACACAAACCATAAACACTGTAATGTGCATACTGCTTTACTTCTGAGATGATTTAGATTTTATTTGAAAGTTTTATTTCGCATTTTACAGCACAAACCCCTAATAGATATCTGTTAAGCAAAGCAATGCAGTCTCACAATGAAAATAGACTTAGCATTAAAACTTCTCTGCCCTTGAAACTCGCATGCATTGAAACAGCATTGAAACCCACATTCAAAGAAAATACATTTTGCCAGTGGCAGATAACTCTGGACTGTTTTCAAAATCATAGGCCTCTTGAACGTGAAACATACACATGCTACTTGATACACCTTCCTGACTGTATTACATTATATTCCTTGTACAATATAGTACAGTTGTTAGAGGGCATTTTATATTTATTGTTTTGAACATTTTTCCAGTAAACAATGAAAGACAATGCATACACCAATGACAAAACTGCCCAATTCAGAACATTTCCATCATAAAAAGTCTACTTAACCTTCTATAGTCCACCAGTATCAGTAAATATGCACAATCTCTGAAGTAGTAAAATCCACATTAAAGAAATCTGTAACTAATAAAGACATTGCTGCTAGCAAACAACTTTATATGTCATTGCTTCATCTACAAATAAAGTGCTTGTTGCCCTTGAAGAATAAATTGCCTATGTTGCATGCATTAAAAAAATGATAAGCTAGTAATACCACAATAGGGAATGGATAGCAAACTGTAACAGTTTCATAGTTACTAGGTATCTTTGCCAAAAAGGACTGCAGCATCCACTCCCTTTACAACACAGTACAGTATCAGCAATGCATCTACCTACTGTGGGAGTAGAACCCACAGCCTTTTGCATCAAAAGCAAGTGCACTACCTGTTGTGCTATTAACAATGCACACAGACTTAGCATAAGCAGCACTAAACTTTTGTTCCCCTGCAGCTCTCAGCTCCTTGTAAAATCTACTTGACACTCAGTTGTATCTCTGAACTTTGCAGCACAAGAAATCTGGAAAAAGCCAAAATTTTTTGGGGGGGTGACAAAAAGGTCAAAAACCAGGGACACATTTTAAACATTGCTTGTATAATGTTGGAAAGTTGCTAGAATAAAATGCAGTGTTACCACCATACATTTCACTGCCACGTCTTGAACCCAGGGGACCCTGTGCAAAACAATCAGAACAACATACCACTATGTCATATCAGCTGTTTTGTGAAAGAGGAAGATGGAAACTTAAATGGCTACCATTTAGTGAATTCAGTTCTCACCACAGCACAGCTCAACCTCTTAGCACAAAACACGTGAACAAAGCCAATAATGGGTGAATACAGCCCCCAACATTCAGTGAATTCAGTTCTTACCATAGCTCTCAACCTATTAGCAAAAAACACCCAGACAAAGCCAGTAATGGGGGAATATATCCCCCAAACATATTCAGTGAATTCAGTTCTTACCATAGCTCTCATCCTTAGCACAAAACCTGGATGAAGCCAATAATGGGGGAATACAGTCCCAAAAATAGGGACAAATTTCAAATATCCATCTTATACACTTAGAAAATTGCTAGAATAAAAGCTTTTGTATTACCATGCACTTTCTGAAGAAGATGAAGTCTGATAGTCAAATGTGTATCATTTTTACCATTTGTTAACCAGGAAAGTCTGACTTGGAACAAAAGCTAATTTTTAGCAGAGGCCCAGGGAGAAACACTCCAGACAGACACATGTCTTTGCAAGATGGGAGGACACTAGAGGAAACAAAAACAGGGAGGGCATGCAGACTCTACACAGAAGGTAAGGCACCCTGCGAAGAATCAAACCAGAGAACATGTAGCTGTCAGGCAACAATGCTACCACTGCACCAATGCACTACTGGCTTTGCAAGGACACAAAAATACAGAAACCACATATTTTATGAGGAACAGAACAAGTATGAGGGAAAAATCTGCAACATTTTCACAAATAGTGGGGTGGGTAGGGAATTCAGGCTCTTGCCACATGGGCCCAAGGTGCAGGGTTCAAGCCTTATTCTCTACCCCCCACCATGTAGCACCTGGGGCATTACACACACACAAAATAGATGTAGATCCCTTCGTTGCAGCATTAAATCCACAGCCGTTGGAGCACTACAAGCCTGCCCATGCACTACATTCTTCCCTATGTCCGTTGGAGCATTAAATCCACCACAGCCCGCGAGATGTTCTTCCCCCGACGAGACTCCCAGCCTGCCAATGTTGCACTCCAATCCCTTTCCAGCGACAGTCTACTGCTGCTGAGACAGTCTGCGCATGCTCCAGGCTGTCTCAGCAGCAGTCCGGATATCAGAAATGCTGCTTATGCGCATGTGCGAAGGTCCGCTATTTGCGATAGTTTTTATATTTTCTATTTTATTTTATTTTTTACAGCTGGGCGGCTGCAGTCCGGCAGTCCAATAGCACGGGCCACCCCTGGAAAAAGGTCTGGTCACCTAGACTTTTTAATCATTAATATATGCCATAAAAATTTCACTTTCTTTCCCTTAGACAAAAAAATAAATAAATAAATAAATAAATAAATAACTAAACTTACAAAACTGGACACTTGAAATCAATGAGAGAGACAGGACAGACAAAAATCAAAGAATAATCAGGTACATTATAAAAAACTAGAGAAGCTTACCTGATTATCTTTTTATTGTCTATGTTCCATCTCTCCCTTACCTTCAATGCATCCTGGTATCTTTAAAAAAAAAAAAAGCAATAGAGATCTTCCTTTCTCCATTGCTTCCCATATACAACCCGCATCACACAGCACTGCTGCACTGCATAAGCTTGGGAATGAAAGTCCCATACATGTATGCAGTACATAAAAAAAAAGCAGTGGGATATCCTCGGAAAGTGGAAGAACACCATGGAGCCATCATACAATGACATTTAAGAAAAGCAATTTCTTTCTTTAATAATGTCATTGTATAATAGCAATAACTGACTCTGTGTTCTGGTATATTGCAGATTTACCCATAGTTGTCTTTGTTTAATCACTTGGGCTTCACCCTCATGATTAAACCACAACAACTGTGGGTAAATCTTCAATATACCACACCGATGTGGTTGATTATTGCTATGATATACTACTAGTATGTTTGATGTGTCAGTGGAAAGACAGCAGTGTTACAGGAAATGAACAATGTTTTTTTTTTATTTAATGACCACTATTAGGACAGACTTTTGCCAAACAATATGACAAACAATTTTTGTGTAAAATTGGAGAAAACACATTACCTACTTTACTTCTGTTTACCCCTATTTGATGTATTGAGTCACTGCAGATGGTGGAATGTCAAGGCTCCATAGTGGATGGTTTTGCCAAAACCTCAGTACAGACTTGACTTCCATTTACCACTGTTCAGTGTTTTGAGTCTCAGTGGATGGAGGAATATCTAGGTCCCCGTGCTGATAATTCTTCCAAAATCTCAGTGTAGTCCTATCTGTTATAGATTCAGGAAAGTTTAAGCAGTTTTGTTGATAAAAAAATTCACAATGCCATTATGCTTCTTTTCAGGTTTCTTTATTGATAAATAGTAATGTAGGCAGATGAGTGTTGGTCTGGTTAGTGAGTTTGCAGCTTAATGAAGTTTCTTAAATAACTAAATAAAGAGAAGTGACTTATCACTAAGATCCATCCATTTGGATGTGCTATTTGTGACATTTATGCTAATTCAGCTGTAATGGTGCTAAAGTTCATCCAGTTTAAATTATATACCTTTTAAGTTACAAATTAATTCATAATAATTCAAAGTAAGAAGCACAGAATTCAAATAAAAACAGATAAAAATAGAAAACACAACTGATCACACACCATTCATTAGGTCAGGAAAGTGGTGCATGTTTGGATAGTTCAGAAAGCAGTGCAAAATACTAACTCCAAAGTATTGTGCTGCCAAATGGTCAGGGCACGTTTTGGATTTTTAACATCCTTGTATCTAAATAAATTTATAAAATTATAAAAATGTTGTAGAAAAGTCTTAAGAAAGATTATCCATGGTTAACGTAGTGTGCTAAAATGAACCCTATTTATTCCTACCAGATTTGGCATACACTTTCACTAAAAACTTCATCAGATCTACCTGAAGGTGGACTAAATGTACAGAAGAAAGGGGACAGAATCCTTGATTAAAGAAAAGCTAAAGTATAAATTAAACTTAGCGTGGCTTGGGGAAGTATTGCTTGTGTGCCGAATGCTATACTAAGGTTAAAAGATACAAGTGTTCCTATTATTTCATAGGCAAGTTGGAAGGGTTTGGCTTATGTCTTTAGTTTTAAGAAAATCTTACAAATTCTGCGCCATTAGATTTTTTTGTTGGTACAGTTTTTTTTTCTGGTGTTACAGGGGTTTTTTCAGCAAGAGGTTGGAAAAAGAAGTTGGATAAAGAATATCAGCTCAGTGGCCAGGCTAATTATGGGTTTACAATTAGGTTGTTTAGTTTAGTTCATGTGGTTAGCTTCATAAACTGCAATAAACATAATAAGTTTAAATAAATTTAAAGGATTCTCTTAAGTATAAAGCTATGTGTCAGTGAGTGGTAATGAGGTCATCACAGGCTACCTCGAGTGAGAAGCTTGGGTTACAGAAACAGGCCAAAAATGAGTGGAAACTCAAGCTCTATTGTACTGTGTTGATGGTCATGATTGGAACAGGGAATTAAGTCCATGACCAATCGCATATGCGACAATGAGGAGGAGATGTAACACAAAAATATAGTAACATATGGATTAACTGACGAGTATAATTTGTTTGATGCCGTCCATGATGTGATATGAATTGGTGTCTCAAGAGTATAAGGGGCTATAGCTGTGTGATGATGTGCGAAGAATAACCAGGGACCAATGTACTTTTTTAATTGACTACTACAACATAAATATTAAAATTAGAATTGGGTGGTTTTACATAGGGGAAAAAATGAGTAATGGATATTGAAGTTGGGATTTTGATTCTTATAAAACTATGACAAACAGATGTCATGTGAGTGGGATGCTATTGTTGCAAGGAGGCACAAATCTAGGACTGTGGTGGTTAATGGGAGGACTTACGGGTGCATGGCAAAATTAGAATAATGGATGGCTGTGGCTAACTGGACAAGTTAAGAAAAAATATATATGTGTACTGGGTAAAAATGCAATCCAGTGACTGAGGAAAATTAATAAGTGAAAATGGCAACTAAATGACCAAGTGGATCCAGCTAGGTTGACAGATAGCCAGGTTAAGACAACACTGAGCATGCATGTTGCCCTTTTATGGATAGTTGTAAAATATTAATAAAAGGTAGCCCTTAATAAAGTTCTGAAATAAAAGACAGCAGAAATTACCATTATTAAAATCAAAAAGTCAATACCTAGAAGATATTTTAACAAACAATATGACATTCAAATGCAGCACCCTGTTAATGGTTAGTGAGGGAAAGCACTTCACTTCCTCATATTGGTGATATGCAAACGTTTAGCCTGTGGACATTAAATGCAGAAAGAAGTGAAATTTGTAGTATATTCAGAACTTCCAAACTAAGACTATATTAATAATGTGCAGCACCAGATGAAAAGAGGAATAACAAATATGAGTGCACAAGTTTGTTCAAGGGAACACTGTTAACAGTTTTGGACCTTAGAAATAAGGTACATACTCAAGCAAAACTAAATCAAGGAATGTTTTATCTAGGTGTAGTTGAAGTCTCTGAAATAAGGAGATGAATTAATAACACATACACACAGTTTTCTTTCACATGGCCAGGACAGTACTCAAGTTTGTAGAATCATGGTTTAATACATTTAATATTGATATATTCTTAAATGAAAACCTGCTTATCCTTTCCTCACTGTCTAAGATGTAGAATGATCAAAATAAGTTAATTTTTGCTTTGTGCTCAAATTCCAGGTTAGAAGAACCATTACAAAATATTTTTCATTATGTACACATTGAGGGGGTTTAAATGTGCCGTAAGCAAAATTCTTTTTGTATACAGCAAACAAAGGAAGCCAGAATGTTAATTTAATGTTAACTTAAGACATATATATTTCCTCTGTACTGAAAGCAAGACAGGTCAGAAATGCATGTTTAAGCTAAAACAGTTTTTCCTGAAAATATGATGAATGACCTCTGTGATGCAGAGATATGTATAATTACCTAAACAAGTCACTTGCTAGGTTATGACCAGGTCATCTCAACCTCACATTTTAAGTATAGAAACGTAGAATACTTAGTTTATTTTACTTGTGCATTACACCATTTTGATTTACTGCATGAATAAATCCATTCTGTCTTCTCAGCCTAATTTTGTTAATTAGAAGTGGAGATAGGAATACTTAAAACAGACCTGTACAGAATCATAGGGTTCTGCTGACAGGAGGGAACCTTAAGGTGTTAGCTTTTTTATATGAGCCATCTGCTGCAGAGATGTAGCTAGAAAATTCTATTTTGTAGTCAAAAATTCTTCATTTTCTGCTTCAACTCATTTGGCATTTAGGAAAATGGACACATCTGTTATGTTGACCCTAAGCACTTAAAATGTATGTATTATTTTCAGCTGTTCCTTCTATTAAATATATTGTTTTGCAAGCTATGCACCTGTTGTGCGGGATGCTGATTTGAATGGTTGTAGATATATTATGACCTGAAAAGTAACAATGTTCCTTTTATGCTTGTTTTTGCAGTTTTATGTATAATTTGGATAAAATCACATCACTGTCAATATGCATAATAGTGGGTTGAACTTATGAACGCAAACTGTGGTGCTGCTGTGGTGTAGTCTAGAGTGTGAAAACAAGGGTAAATAACAGATCATGCTAATGAAAGCAAAAGTAGCTGAATTACATGCTAATTAACTAATATAATATGACAGAGATATTCAGAAACCTAAAACATAATGATGTACACCGAGAGTATTGTATTAATTTGCCCTAAAATCATAAATGCTTTGGAATACAGCCATGATAACATTGCTGCTGTTATCATTAACCTCTATGTGCAACAGACTCTAATTCAAGATACTTCTTCTGCTGCTGACAGACCTTGGCCAACAAGAAGGGTATTTAGATCTTATTTGACTTATTATGAATTGCATGAGACTGAAGTTGTAGATCGATACTGGATGGACTGAGAAACACTAGAAGAAATATGCAACCTCTGCTGCCCTCACCTGAGGCCACACAGAAAATGTGGAGAACCCATCCCAGTGGAAACAAAGATATGTGTGGCCATTATGTATATTAGCTACTGGTACTTTCCATAGACCAACAGGAGATAGATTGGGGGGGGGGGGGACTCAAAGGCCTCAGCTTCTAAAATATTACATAATTTCTAAATTTAATGCCACAACATGCAAGGCAGAATATATGTTTCCCATGCACCCCAGAGAAAGCAGCTGGAAATGTGCAGGAAGTTTATGCAATGAAGTTTTTGTGGCCATGGACTGCACATACATAAAAATAAAAATTCAACCCAGTGAAGAGAAAAGGAGGTACAGTAACAGGAAAGGATACCTCACCATAAACTGTCAGGTTGCCAGTAATGCCAAAGGGATCATCTGCAATGTCTGAGCAGATAACACAGGTAGTTTACAAGGTTTGCTAGGGGTGACTTCCCACAAGGAAACCAGTGGGGATGCAGGTTATGTACTGGAAATGTGGTTTATGTCACCCCTGAGGAACCCAACCAACCACACTAATCAAGGCTACAGTGATGCCCATGCTCAAACTAGGAATATCATAGAACATGTATTTGGCTTGCTCAAATCAAGTTTCCAATGTCTAGGCACATCAGGATGTGCCTTGAAATACCATCAAAAAACACTGTCCAAATACTCACAGTCTGTTCCATAATGCACAATATAATTCTCAGGAACAGCTTCAGCAAGGACATCAAAGGGAAGGACCACCTTTCCTAATACCACATGTATGGCCACCAGCTCCAGCAGATACAGGTGAGTCTGAGGGGGAGCCACCAACTGCAGATGGTGCCAGCAGACTAAGGCATGCACAATATGCCGTAGCTATGGCTAAGAGGCAAAGAATACCATGTGCACTAACTACCTAAGTGAACACCCAAGAGTCTAAGCACATAAAAATTTTAAAACCGATGCCTGCAAAAGTCCACAACCTTTACTTAACCACATAATGGTTGTGTTCTGTTAGAATCAGACAGAGACAACACCCAAGGGCACATCTTGTAGCTGTAGTATCTTGGGTATTGACTAGCATTTTCTTGGTACTACATTGAGATGAAATGGTTAGGACAATAGCCTAGTAATCTATGATCCTATGGTCCTAAGGTAAGTTTGGAACCTGTATAGAAAAAAGGAGGGATAACAGATTACTGTCACATGCAAAAACGTATAGGTCCCTAAGCTGGAACATATCCCAGGTGTGCAGTAATGTTAGTATTAGCTTATGAATGATGTTTGCATTGTGCAGCAATGGATTTTAGTCAATGCTGTGCATTAAACATTTCAGCTGACCACTGTATATAAAGAACTGTGCAGGTCAATAGAAGCATCATTTTCACAAGTATGCTATTTAACAATGCTTAAATTTCTTCTTAGCATTACTAAAAATAAAAACAGAAATACAGTTAGGGTTAACAATTATATAACCAATCATTCATAACTTAGTACGCACAATCAATAAATCTTTCTTCTGCAATATGTTTACATTAAAGCAAGCTTTTGAGTAAGCAATAATTAGCTGTCCACTCTGCGCTTCAGACATATATGCAATCTAAATCACAAAGAAATGTGCAAAGCACATGGTAATGCTGTCATCACTTGCACAGGGGTGGGGGGGGGTTACAGGAGGGTAAGCTTCTCACCAAAAAAAGTGAGTGTGTGTGAGTAACAAAATTAATTAATTACACATACAATTATCAGGGCCAGTAGCAAGTATGTATATTAGTCAACAGTTGTGTTTAGATAACTTTTGTGTGGGTTGGTGTGTGTGTGTGTGTGTGTGTGTGTGTGTGTGTGTGTGTGTGTGTGTGTGTGTGTGTGTGTGTGTGTGTGTGTGTGTGTGTGTGTGTGTGTGTCTGCATGAACACAATCAAGCACTGTGTTAGCACTAAATCCTGGCATCTTGGACAGGTGAAAGCCATGCATGGTAGACTAGTCAGTTCAGCATTATTGCCCCCAACCATGAGAATTTCCTCTCTAAGAAGACACACTATTAGTTATCTGGCCCTGGCAAGAAGTCAGGGTGGTACCTGAGCATGAGCAGTGTCTGCAAGATGAGTTCTTATCATAACTACATCCACAACCATGACCACATGGCCTGCCATGTCTGGGTTTGGACACCTTAATCACTAATGGAGCAGTGGAAGCAATGTCATTATGGGAGTGGGATCTTGCTTGTCCACATTGGGTAAAATTGGATGATGTAGCAGCTCACCAACCATATGAATGCCTGCCCTCCCGTAGTGAATGACCTTGCCCAATTAACCATCACCCTCAATGTGTCTTATATCTGAGGTTTCCGTATCATGGGTATGTGTAGGCATATTGACTGTGCACAAAAAAGGGACAGGAGATGTTACAGGAGCAACCTCAGTGTCAGACTGACCCTCTTTACCCCAATACTGTGCATCTTCATTTCCGCCATCATAATCTTCAGAGGCTACCAATACTCTGACATTAGGAGGAAGGAGTCCTATAATATCATTGGCAGTAATCAACAGAACAAAGAGTGAAAGAGAATATAAAATAATCAAATTTATATTATGTTATGTAAAAGTATAATCAAAATAATTGAAACAATAAGACTCTGTATGAGTACATACAACTTAATACAGAATCTCCCAATCAAAAAAGAAAGGAAATTAAAAAAATGCTAAACGTATGTCTGGAAGACAACAGCTATATAACTCTGTAATACATTGCAGCATTAATGAAAGTAATATACATCTTTCAAGGAAAAATGGAAAAAAAACATTTGTGGGATTATAATACATTACAGCATTAATGAAAGTAATGTACATCTTTCAAGGAAAAATAGATAAAACATTTGTGGGATATCCACTTCCACAGAGAGCAGCCAGGTATGTATCACAGGCTTAGCACAACTTTGGCTGCTAATAATGCAAACCCCCCTGATCTTGCTAATGTGTAATGGAACACTCTTCTGCAATAATTGGTTAGCTTCCCAGATAAAACTCTCCATTTAATTTTAAGTAACATTCTTCACAAATATGTTTAATAGTCAATAAATAAGTGATATAGATGGCTAATCCAACAGCCAGTGAGAAAAATACAGACAAGTAAACTAATAGGTGCATTGTGAAGTGGAATCTAGTAGTATGGTTAAAATAAATCAATTGGACAAAAAAGCACATCCCTTTGTAGCAAGCCAGTTTTTAAACTAAAAACAAGCATTGAAAGCAAATATCAGTATCAAATTCTCTGGATCCATTCAAACTCTGTCACTATAATACAAATTCCTTAATGCAGAATCAATCCTCTGAGCACTGCAAATATGCAAATGAGGTGCAAACATATTATCATTCATGAATTTCACAATCTGAACAAAGTTCATGGCAGGTAAACATGGTATAAGGACTTATACAATTATGTGCACACACCCTAGCAGTGTAAGGATGAGCATTAAGAAGTATTACCTGCTAAGAGCTTGGAAATTTGAATATTAGACCAACTATAGGAACAATCAGAGTTTTACAGTCAGTCCTCTTTGATGTACACTTACTGGGGGCATGTGTCAGGGACAAAAGACTAATAAGAAAGCCTGTGAGTACATTGACAGACTTAGGACCACAGCATTCCTAACATGCATATGAATTGTTTATGACCACACTTTGTGCTTCTGAGTAAATTATGCCTGCATTTCTATGGAAGTACAACATTCATTAAAACAGATAGTAAAAGTAATGCAAATCAAATAGCAGTCATGTTAGAAAAGTGTAGATAAGGGAATGATGCTCACAAAATAAAGATAAGTAAAGCTGCAGTGCTGCAAATTTATATTTTATACTGTGTGAGTAAAGATTAGCTAAACTGTTGTGATAGCCTATTCATCCAGACATCAATGTGCAAATTACTAAGGACAACTTCAGAACTTGGTTCTGTTGCACCTGTAATGTGAATTGATACAATGTCACATATTGAGTGTATGTAATCTATTTTTTGTTCATCACAATATAAGTCTGTGTCTATGGGAAATACTGGTAATAATCTCAAGTGTGTGTTGTGAATGTCCTAGTTTGATAAGGTTCAAATCCAGAGAGGGTGTTGTTTGTGTGCAAGTACTGATTTTTAATTACATATATTGATAATGTAAAACAAAAAGTTAAGGAAACACCATAAATGCACATTTTAATTACTTGTTGTATAATCTGAATAGCTGTTCAACCCAAGCAAAATTTATTTGAAACACAGCAAACACATAAAATAAATGCTGAAACACCAGTACATAGTACATTTTCATCTGTGACTTCCTCAGAACAATGGTAAGTTTGCAAATTCAACAATATATACCACAGCTCATCCTTGCTAATTGCTTGATTAATACCAATGAACTTCAATTACGAAAAACAATTAGTTAGGGTGCTGCCCCAAACCATTTGATACAAGTGTGTTTAGTTTGCAAGTACACATTTATACATAAAATGAAATGCTAAAATCTTTTAAAACTTTTTTTTTAATCCTGATACATTTAATCTAATACATTAGAACATAAAGATAAAATGTTAAAACTTTATTCATCAATCAATGAAACATATAAATAAATATAAATATATGAATGTGTGTATGTGCATAGAATAAATATGTATTACATAAAATAAAAATACACCCTCTGAAATTAATATATGTTAGTGACAAATTGAATAAGGGGAATTTGTATAATAAATACACATCAAAACACTGTGTGTATATTAATAATTGCTGATAATACATGTGCAAAACTTACAATTTAGCAGTTCGTAATTTCAAAACTGGTGCCAAGGACACCATGTCATTTAACCCGGGCCATCTATTGGCTTCTAATATTAACTGCCAATATACTTCCTGGTATTCTAATTGTGTCTCCCATGGTCCCCCTCTGACATCTCTTTGAACCTCATCTAATACAAAGAATGTGTAGGTTGCTTGCCCACAATTCTCTATATGTTTGAATAAAGTATTTCTGTTATTACATTTTTAATGTCATATAGATGTTCATAAATTCTTCTCCTTAAACATCTCTCTGTCTTCCCCACATAAAAACCTTCACATTTTTCACACATCACAAGGTATACTACTCCTTTTGATTCACAGTTAGAATGTACTTTGGAAACAACACATCTATTATGACTAGAGATGTATACCTCAGGCCTGTTGAGAATGTAGGGGCATTGTGGGCAAGATCCACATTTAAAAGTTCCAACTTTTTTTATTATTATTATTATTGTTTCCTTTAGTATAATTGTTATTTTTCAACATACTTGTTATACATTTCCCTTTTCTAAAAACAAACCTCAATGGTATGTCAAACCAGAGATTTAAATCAGATAAATTACTGCAGCTATCCCATTCTTCTTTCAATGCTTCTGTAATAACCTTTGTGTCCCCACTATAGTCAAGAACAAATATATTCTCATAATCATTGTCTTTCCTACTCATCTCCTCATTTTGTGCATTGATATTATCTCTTCCTAAAATAGGGACAAATCTATCCCTTCTATGCAAAGTGACTTCTTGAGTTACTTTGTCAATCATATAAATGGGGTATCCCCTTTCTAAAAACATGTTTCTTAGTAGGTGAACTTCTTTTAAATATTCATCGTCATCTGATGTCATCCTACTACCCCTAACCAGTTGACCTCTAACAATACTTTTCTTCTGAGCAAAGGGATGTGCACTTTGGTAGTGTAAAAATGAATTACAATATGTATCTTTCCTAAACACATCTGATTTGAATTTTTGATTTTCTTTGAGCTTTCTCATCCTTACATCTAAACATTCAATGGATTCATATCCATGTTTGTAAGTAAATAAAAAAAAAATGGTGGTTAGGGATATATAGTTCACAAATTCATTGAACTTCTCCCCTCCCCATCCAAAAAATACATATTTCATCCAAAAACTGACCATATAGGACCCAGTAGTCTTTATATATAGAATGAAAAATGTATTTTTGTTCCCACCATGAGAGAACCAAGTTAGCGTAAGTTGGTGCACACATTGCTCCCATTGCTACACTTTTCTCCTGAAGAAAGAACTCTCCTTCAAAATAAAGAAAATTACATTTAAGTACCATTTCCATTAAAGTAATTATCAAGTATATATCTTTATCATTAAATTTTCCACATTTCATCAGTCCTTCCTCAAGAAATTCCATACCTTCACAATGAGGTATGGAAGTGAATAGGTCGACCACATCTATGGTTACAAACATCAATTTATCTGAGAACAATTCATTCTTTACTTTTCTAAGGAAGTCCCATGAATCTTTAAGTGTATTTTGGGAATTTAGGGAGACAATTTTTTAATTTTACATCCAAAAATGTTACTATAGGTGCCATGGCTAATTGGCTAGCTGCCACAATCGGTCTCATTAGGGGGGTCTGCTATGTTTTTGTGGGTCTTGGGAATACCAAAAATGCTAGGAACCCTTGGCTCCTTGTTGTACAAATAATTAAATGTTTCCACATATATTACTCCTTCCAATAGTAAGTCATCCAGGTGCTTACTTCTTTTGTTTGGTTTGTTACGTTTTGGCACCTTTTTCCTCCTTTTTGAACTGTACTTGTTGTATAATGTTTCCTGTATTTAAATATATTTTTTAATGTTTTCTCTGTTCATCCTTTCCATAACGTTTGGCATTGCACACTGTTGACTGCCAACAGTCTCTAGCAGTTAGCAGTAGTTCACATCTTAAAGTAAAAACTGACTAATTTAATTTGTAATGTCATCAGTAGCACAATTGAAACCAGTGCCAGTGTACTTTCCAAAGTACTCTGGACAGTACTGAGTGAAGAAATTGCAGATGTTAGCTAGCTATCTCAGTGGTACCATGTGTAAATAAAGTGAGCTTGGAGAAAGAGGCCACAGAGTTCAAATGCAATTTACAGATATTTTGTATGAATGGATTCTGATTCAATATTAATATCCAATGTTGTATATGAAGTGAACAGGCTAAAGGCTGTGGTAAATGATAAATATTTTACATGTAGTGATTGTGAATTGATGTTACAAAGGTGTTGTAAACTCACCTCTTCTCATTTTTAATAACAATATGTACTATGGGTGTTATAATGTATGAAGTTTTGTACAGTGTGATAATACAAAGCAGTCAAATGAGTAATGTCTACATATATGTGTGAACTATTCCTGAGAACTTATCCGTATTTCACAAGTATTCATCATGACAGTAATACACTGCATTGTAAACTTTTATTTCATGAATATTTGCATGTACTGTTGGAGGAATTGTCTGTATGTCTCATTTAAGAACAAACTGCCATTACATGAATTTATAATGAAGTATAAATGCTATTTGTGATATAGCAAGCAGATGTGAAAATGATGAATGTGTAATGCAAATGCTGTAACTGCTGTGTTCCTTATTATATATATCCATTAAATATGTTACATTGTTATATTGCCTATTCCATTTGCCTTTCACCCGGCAGTATACAAACATGGTTCATGACCAAAGGAAAAGTGAAAACTTTAATTTGGGCAGTCTTTTATAGCATAAACCAGCCTGACACAGGTGCATGGACATCAGAACTCTGACTAGTGCTCACTAAAGAAAATACACCTGTCAGGTAATTTTTTATATGACAGAAGGTGTAAATGCACTGAGCTTACAGAAAGAGGGCAGCTGATGTAGGGTTCAAATCCAGCTTATAGATAAATTCTTAGAGTGGAGTGTGAAAAAATATTGACACACATTTTGATATATGATTGTGTTGTTTGAAACTCAACTACTGCCAGATTGCTAATATGTGAGCTGTTTTCTCTCCCCCTTCTCTGTATTTGGTATTACCTAAAGTGTTGATAATGTGTGCCAGAAAATAAAGTTCTGATGTGGTAAGGAGATTTGAAAATCTGATTCAAATCTGAGATTTGATCTGAGATCTGATCTGAGATTTGATGAATGCGTCACTGTAATGCACCTACTGCTTGTGTCATTGCTGCATATACCCTTTGATTATTTTACTATTCCTTTCAATATGTTTCTATTTCTTTAAATGCTGTTTCCACTTGGACGCTGCTCATCCAGGCACAGACACAGTTCTCAGCCAACGGAAAAAATTAAAATTTTAATTTGGACTGCCTTGTGTAGTGCAAATGAGCCTGCCATTGGTGTGTGGCCATCAGCAATCTGTCAGTGCAGAGAGAGAGAAAAATGCATCTGACGGGTAATTTTCTCTCTGTTACAAGGTGCAAATAAGTACAGTGATGTTAGAGAAAGAAGACAGGTGATACAATCCAGTGCATAGATACTTGTACAGCAGGAGTCAAAATGCCATTTGTCACAAAATTTTGATTAGGAATATAACAGTAAATGCAAATGAGTATCTTAACTATGTTTTTTGCAATAAATCTATCAGTAGTGCTTGCTAGTGAAGCCCAATATAATGTGTGTAAAGTATGGTAAACATGACAGTGATGGTATTTAATTTACAATACACTTACATAAGTACGATTTGCACACTATTGTTATTTAAAATTATTATGTTATCACGTATCAGAAGTATGTGTTTAGTACAGTATGTCTTGTAAAGTATGTATATAACATAACCCATCATGTATTACTCAGGTCATGCAACTCAGTGCATCTGAAATGTATTCACAAACACAAATACTACCTTTTACATAGAAATACAGTCCCATGACTACTTGCAGTCACACACATGTAGGCATCTCTTAAGTATATCTCCATTCATTCCTAAATGAGTATGTCTGTTATTAACATGTTAAAAGGCAAGTTCTCGTGTGGCACTGACAGTTAATAACTAATGTTTATCATTTTATCCCTTTTTTCCTCAAGAGTTCTATTCTTAAGTGGTACTACTCAATCTTAATAATATGTGTTAAGGTACCAAATAACGTTCAAGTGAGACAGTTCAGCAGAGAATAACAATTTCCTTTACTGACAGAATGTGGAGTACATGGGAGACAAAGAAGTCAAGATCCTGCCGTACTGAGCTGCAAGAATCTTAGCACTTTATGCATTTTTTTCATGAAAAGCAACATTATTTTAACAATCATAAAACTGTGAATGACCAATTAGAAGTCACCTGACTGCTTGTTTATAACAGTCCATATTAAGCATAAGTTCTGAATTCCATGATACAAGTTTCTACTCAGAACAAATCTTCCACATTTCTAATATTTTTCTAACCCTGTCAGCACTTGCTAATATCAGACAAGAAGCAAAGCAACAGATACATACTGAAGGAGATTCAAGATTTAATTATGTTATGTAATCATAGTAGAAATGAAATGCACTCACTAACATTTTCTCTTCTCTATATGTTCTTAGCTTTCACATTCCCCCATCTGATGCTGTAAAGCATTACTTAAATCATATTGTTTTACTATGATTGGACATTGACTACAAGTTTCAAATGAATGTACACTTTTTCACTTACTATCAGACATTGTTCAAATACTGTTTCTTTATGTCCCTGATATGTACAGTCTTTACACAGTTGTTTCAGCAATATAGTCTGATTTGCAATGAGAACATGCGTATGTCTTGATGGAACAAAAATGCAATCTGAATACTGTAAATGATCATCAGTACTACATTCAATACTGTGCATATTTTTTGCATTCCCCAATCTTTAATATAGATTATCATAGATCTTATTAAAATGCTGCAGCACTTTATTTTCATCTTCTACTGAACTATGGGTTTTATTAATAGTAATCAGTGGCACAGTTTCAATTTTACTCAAGTACAAGTCTACATCTTTTCTTGAGCAAAACAATTTTAAAATGTATGTTTTAAACATAAAGAGAAGTAGACCCAACATAATTATTACAATGGCTATACACATGAAAAGCTTTTAAATCCCTCCTTTTCATCAAGGAAAAGGTTGGTTATCCATGCCTACCGTTCAGCTTCTTTGGCATGTGAATATTCAGCAACTTTTGAATTATTTCTAGGTGACTCTGGAGAGTACTAGAATAAAAGAGCAGAACTCTGAATGAGCATGCATGTACCCCATTTAGAAGTGAGGGTGAAATCATGTGCCATGAACTTCTGTAGCAAAACACAGTACATTGCAGTCAGTTCTTTGTTTATTGAATTAAAATACTCAAACGTGGAGTTACTTAATAATTCCAGGAATTCAGTTATTTATTTATTTATTTAACATTTGTTTACCAGGATTGCCCGACTGGACACCAGGTGTGCTTTTTCAGCAGAGTCCAGGGGAGAAAAGCTCTACAAGATTATAGAGTAATTTAATACAAAATAGTTAACAAAAAATTTACCAATGCTTAACAATAGTTTTAAGAATTAACAATAGTTTAGGGAGTTTGACAAGTAGTTAGCAGAAAATTAAAAATTAAAAAAATAGTTAACAGTTTATCAATGCTTAACAATGATTTTAAGAATTAACAAAAGTTTAGAGAGTTTGACAAGTTGTTAGCAGAAAATTCATCTCAAAAACATTTATAGGTGAGCATAAGTGTAGTACATATACAATCACCTTCATAGAAATAAGAGTATACTAGATATTTACACTGTATTCAATCTGCATAGCAGTAGAGTATAAGGCAGTAGAAACATGTTCAGTAAGGGCAGCTAGTGTAATAGGCAGGAAGAGGTGGGTTAGGGAGGGTTGTTGCAATTACATAGATGGTTTTCATGAAAGTGTGATTTAAGGAGTCTTTTGAATGCAGTAGTGTGGTTTTGTAGCCTGAGGTGTGGGGGTAGGGTGTTCCATATTTTTGCAATTTTGTAAGGGAAAAGAGATCCCACTGAGCTGTTTTTACATATAATGACTTTTACTAGGGCTTTGTTACTGGATCATAATTCCCTATTGGTGCTATGGAAGTTCAGTAGGCTTCTTAGGGCAGAGGCTTTGTCCGGGTGGTAAAGTATTTGATGGGCTAAGTTGAGGAGGTGGTAGTGAAGTTGATTAGGAAATTCTAACCAGTGTAGATTATGCAGGGATTGGCAGTGATGAGAGCATGAGTTATCAGTGGTTGTAAACCTATCTATTTTGTTGTAACATGTTGAAGGTTTGTTAAGGTCAATCTTATTTAGATTTGTTAATATTGGGGATGCATAAAGCAGGGTTGATAGGAGGTGAGTTCTGGCTATGGCAGTTCTGGATTCAGGGGTTAGAAAATGTATTGCTATGATAGAAACAGCCTAGCTTTGTGTGGACTTTGGAGATGGTTAGAGATATGTGCTTATTGCATTTAAGTTGCTGGTCAATTGCAATACCTAGAAGTATGGCCTCAAAGAGAGGAGTTATGAGGGTCTTATTGGACGAGAGAATGGAAAAGGTGGAGTCCATCGTCTTTGTTGGATTGAATAGTATTAGCTGTGTTTTTTGTGGTTTAGTATTAGCTGTGAAATTTTTAGCCAGTTTTCTATTTCTGAGAAGGATTCTTGGTGTTGGGTTTGTAGCATCTGGATATTGCATGCAGAGCAGATGAGGGTAGTGTCATCTGCATATTGGATAATGTTGGCTTTTGTGGTTGCTAAGTGGAGTTGGTTTGTAAAGACATTGACTAAGAGGGGGCCAAGTATGGAACCTTGAGGTACACCGCATTTGACTAGGAGTGGGTGAGATAGGGAGTTGTACCATTTAACAAATTGAGAGCGGTTGCCTAGATAGATACTGAACCATTGTAATGTAGTATTATCACGGTTGAGTTCGGAGGTTCAGAGATAGTTTCTTAAGTTCACAGATAGACTTCACTGCCTCATAAGCAGGTACAATGCCTGTTCGAGAAATTACCCTAAAATTAATATCCATCCAAGTAAGCCCTTTGAAAGCAATTTGTTGTATAGTAATATAATATAACCAGGAGGCAACTACTTCACCAACTGGTTATGAATGTCTTTAGTGTTTGTCTTTTGATGAGCATTGTGAATATTTCCTTCTGGTATAGCAGTTGTATGTTGTACAGCTGGAATAACATGACCAATATAACAATAGCCAGACCACTCTACTGCTAGCCAGGGATAAGCTTTATTTCCACAAATGTAATAATATTCACATAACGCTTCCATGGTCTACCCTCCATCTCCATCATAAATGTTCCAAGTAAAATTGCAAGTACTAATTCTGAGAAAAAGTGTTCCATTTTTATAAACATATACTTAGAGTCATTAACAGCTGAAGTGGCATTACAGTAAATGGGGTAGAAACATATTTATTCTTCCAGGTTTTAGCACAAAAAGGCAAAATTCAGTATGATGTTCAGAATCAGTCACTGGTACAAGAATCAGTGGAATACCCCTGTGATATCCCTCCTCTCGGCCAGTAGTCAAGGAGACTTAATCCTCACCATTGACACTGATGGGGAATGTTCACTTAGAATAAAAATGGATACCCAAGTATTTTAAGATGCAACTTTCTGCAACAAGCACAATTTCTCTTAAAGGCACACAGTGAGTATACTCCCGACCTGGGGCTGGGTTTTCCTCTCCAGGCCTCAAATAAGACTTCATCTCTCTCTCTCTCTCTCTCTGCAGGAACCAGTGCTCTGTGCCCCTTTTCCAGTTCCAAGTAGCTGACACACACTCTTTGAGATTTGATTTTTCACAAACACACACACACACACACACACATGCACGTGCACACTCACACACACACACACACACACACACACACACACACACACACACACACACACACACACAAGCACCATGGAATGACTGGCACAGATTTACCAGCTCTGGCACCTCCATCCAGACTATAAGATAGATTCACTCCAAAAGCCAGCTACTTTAAGACTCTTACCAGGATACCCAGTTAATTACTCTTAGTAAAATTAATACTTATACAAATGGTAGCATTAACCAAGCATAAAGACTTTCAGGACCACAAAGCCCACAGTGCCACCAAATAAATGCAATTACTGTCAAAGGTTAAACTATTTTCGAAAAGACCAGCCACAATGAAAGGTATAGATATATTTAATAATAAATAACATAGAAAACAGGAAAATACTGAATATCCATTTAAAATAAACACCAGTACTCAGGAAATATAAAAAGTAATACAGATGGAAAGACTTAGACAGATACAGAAAAACAGTATTTTAATAATTTCACTATATTTTCTAAGTAAAGAATTATTGTTCCCTAGTTAAGTTACTTACCAAAGTAAGGCAAGATGAAGTGGATGAGGGCCTTTGTTGTCAGTTCCAATAACAGAGGTTGAATGTCACTACCACATCTTTCACTAATATCTAAAATAATTTCAATACTGGCTATAAAATAACATCACATCTAGTCACCTGATTCTATGGTTCTGACACTACCCTCCTGACTAGAAGCTAAGCCAGGATCTAACACAGATGTGTCATAATACACACCTAGGATTTTACTGATGCTTCTTCCAGCATCTGGAGAGACTAAAATAATTCCATCCCTTTCATCCTTCCTGGAGAGACTAACCAGTGATTGTCTGGTGCCCCAAGGCAGCAATTAGTTCATCACTAAGGTTCATAGGTAGGTACTAGGCTATTAGCCCTGAAGCCTATATAAGCCTATGGAAAAGGTACCCTGGCTTTGACCACCCAAGAAAATTATTTTCCTGTGCCCCTATCGAGCAGAGCCACAAAGGTGATCCCTGGACTGAATTTCCTATTTCCCATCCAATCATCAAGATTTTTCTTGAAGAGTGCTAATGAGGAGCTTTGTTTGATATAGATAAGTAGTTTGTTCCAGACTATGGGAAGTATCTGGGACAGGAATCTATCCCTCCAGCATGTTCTGTTTATTGTAGTGACAAGGTTTAGATCCCAATAGCATGTAGCTCGGAGGGGTTGGGATTTCTTTAAGTGGAGCATGTCCAACAGCTCTGGGTTTGACATAGCTTTGTTATGTTAGGCAGAGATCACCTCTGAGAAGGAGATATGTGATGAAGTAAAGCTGGAGTTTTTTAGACAGTCTGCGTAGGGCATCTGTTTGAGGCCGGTAATCCTCTTTGTGAGGTATTTCTGTGGCCTTTCCAGTTGTGGTATAGTGTCTTGTGAGGTACATATCAAAAGGGGCGTTGTACTCTATAATGGGTCTAATGAGTGATGAGTAGAGGGGAACAATGACCTCTTTTTTCCTGGATAAGAAACCTTTTGTGATGAGGTGTGCCACATAGAAGGATATTCTGACTACTGTGGTGATGTGATTATCAAAGGAGAGATTACTCTCAGTGTTAAGTAGACTACCACCTATGTGGTAGCTCATGGGTACAGAGTTTTTACCAAAGGGGATGACAATGCATTTTTTGGCATTGAGCTTGAGGCCATGGCTGTGAAACCAGGCATCTGTCTCCGTGAAGCCCTTTTTTAGGATGCCCAAATTGTTAGGAATTTCAGTTATGGCTCCTAGTTTGCAGTCATCTCCGAACTTCATTAGCCAAAGACCTTCTGTGTTAGCCTGTACTTCAGAAAAGTAGATACCAAACAGTAGAGGACTCAGGACTGAACCCTGTGGTACTCCACTTGTCACTTGTCTGAAGTCAGATTTGGTTCTGTCAGTGAGCCAGTTGGCAACCCATCGTGTGACATAGGGATTTATACCTAGTTTAGTGAGTTTATCTATAATTCCAGAGTGGGGCATGGTGTCAAAAGCCTTGGCGAGATCTAGATAGGCTGTGTGAACCACCTTACCCTTGTCTATGGCTTTGGTGACTGCTTCAAAGAAGTCTTTCAGGTTTAGGAGACATGATCTGCCTTTTACAAACCCGAACTGGGTGGGGTCCAGAGTTTGGAAATTACCGATGTCCTTCTGTATAAATTCATGATGATACATTCCATGGCCTTGCAGATCAGGCTCATTAGGCTAATGGGGCTGCAGTTCCCAGGGTCTGTGGTGGCTCCCCTTTTGTGGAGTGGGATAACTGTCACTGTGCACCATTCAGTGGGCACAAAGCCTGAGGCAAGGCTATGACTGAACATGGTGCTTAGGTGGGGTGCCAGTTCATTCTGCAGTTCATGTAGAATGCAGCCTGGGATGTTGTCAGGTCCCATGGATGCTTTGTTCTTGGCTTTGGAGAGTGTGGTTTTTACCTGTGCAGCTGTGATTACAGGAACTTTGCATTCTTCCAGTATAGTGATGGGCCCTTTAGGGTGTGAGAGGGGGTAAAGTGAGCACTGAACCTATCTGCCAGGATGTTGGCAATATCAGTTGGTTCTATATATTTAGTGCCATTGTGCTGTAAACTCAGTGCAGATCTGAGTGTTGCCATTGAGATTCTTGACATAGCTATAGAATGCTTGGTGGATGTCTTTAGAATCAGTGGCGATTTTGTTTTCATAACTAGCTTTGGAGGATTTTATGAGGGATCTCAGCTTTATACTGAGACTGACCAAGGAGTTCCTCCAATCATGGGATTTTGTTTATCTTTTTGTGACAGTTTCTTTCTTCTGTTGTAGAGTTTGTTTATGGCAGGGGACCACCAAATTGGCTTCCTTTTTTGGAGGCTAGCATCTTGGTTCTGTTAGGGATAGCATGATCCATGCACTTGTGTAAGTGCTTATAAAGTTCATTTGTGTATGATTCAGCAGTCGTACCACTATTGTCTGTCTGCATGGGTGTCGTGAAGTTTGCCACTTCTGTCTTAAGAAGCGTGAAGTTGGCTTTGGAGAAATCTTTTACTGTGGTTTCCCTAATGGGGGGTGGGGGAGGGATGTGGATGTCTAGGGTGATTAGCTTGTGGTCGGATCTGACCAACAAGGAATTGACCTCTAGTGTGGAGCATCGGTTGCCCATGTTGGTAATAACCAGGTCTAGGATGTTGCTGCCGCTGGTAGGGGTGTGGATAAGTTGATGCAAGGCATTGGAATTTATGAATTCCAGAAAACGTGGAGCAAAAGAGTTGGTACATGAGTAGTTTTCCCAGTTAATGGTGGGGTAGTTGAAATCACCCATTATTAGGGTGTTGGGTTGTACCCTAATATTTTCCAGTGTATCAAAAAATGAGGAGTGGGAATCCTGGGGCATGGTTGGGGGGTCTGTACCAAGTTACAATTTGTATTGCCGTCTTGCCCAGAGTTAGTTGCACTAATGGATAATTTCGGATGCATTATGCTGAACAACTAGCCTGGAGGTGTGGATATCTTTAATGAATATGGACACACCTCCGCCTTTAGTGTTTCAGTCCAGGTCAGGTGGCCAAAAGGTGTGGTATGAATTATAGCCTGGTAATGCAGGGGTGCTCTCTGGAGTCTTGAACCAGGTCTCTGTCACTGCACAGATGTCAATGTTCTCCATTTTAAGGGTGCCTAGAGTGAATGCATTCTGAGGTTTAGACTTCTAGCATTGAGTAGCATTACCCTCAGATTCTTCTTGCTTGTACCTGTTAAGGTGGTGAATTTGTCATTTGAACCTTGCCTAAAAAAGGCACTATAGGGGTGGCATGAGCCTTAGCCAGTATCCAGAACCCCAAGGGTGACAGGTGCAGGTCATCTCTGGCAAAGCATCGTGGTCTGTCGATTATGTATCATTATCAGACAGACAGATACCAGATCCCCTTAGAATGACACCAGTAGCTTAGCCAATTGTTGAAGTCAATCATTTTGTCCTTGTACTGTGGTATCATTCTGGGTGATGGCAGGATGCTACTCAGGGCTAGGGTCATACCTGCCTGGACTACAAGATCGGAGAGCTCCACCATGTCTCTTTTCATGTAGTCCAGGGAGGTATGTCTCAGGTCATTCACACCAACATGGACAATGACAGAGTCATATTTGTGCTTGTTGTGGAGTGACCTGAGTGTGTGCATTATGTCGTGGATCCTGGCATCCGTCAGGCAGCTGACAGTAACTTTCTTCTTGTTTAGCCTGGTGAGTGGAACATCAGTGTACCTGACTATAGAGTCACCTATGACTAGAATGTTGGGTACGTTGTTATGCCTTATGGGCTGTGGTTGAATGGTACACTGAGTTTGTGGGCTATGTGTTATTTGAGTTGTGTTGGGGGGTGGAGGTTGCTTGTGTTTCTGCTTTGTAGGTCTCTGTTGCTTGAACAGATTTTTATTGACAGCCTCCACGAATGCAGGTGTGTGTTTCATGTTTCTATGGGTGTGTTTTGGTGGTGTATGTTTTGAGGGACTATGTGATGAGCGTGGTGTGGTGCAAGTGTTTACCTTCTCTTGACTGTCTCGTCCAGTCTTGGGTGAAGAGAGCTTTGCTACCAGTTTGGTTATATAAGTGCATCTCTGACAGGTTGTAGTGTTGGGTGGTAGGAGGAGAGGGTAGTCTGTATACATGAGGCAATTGCTGCATTACCCCAAGATGCCCAGATTCATCAGGTAGACAGGAGAAAACACCCAGAGCTGACCCTTAGACATGCCTGGATAGGTTTTTATTTATTAAGTACTAAAACCTGTTTTCCTCTAGACAAGTGAGGAAAGTTGATTGCTGTAGTAATGGGTTGCTTATTTAGTGCTTACAAGTTCTGAACAAGTGCTGAACTCAAAGAAACAGATTTTAGTGCTAAAACTAAAATAACTGGCTAGTTCTAAGGGAAATTTTGAAGAGCAGACTTTATGGCGCCAGGAATAGTTTAACCCCAGCTAAGCAGTGATGCATAAAGTGTATTTTTTTTAATATAACAGTAGCAAATGAGCAAACGGATTTAAACAAATTAACCAATTAACCAATAAAAAGCTAAAAACTAAGCCCCGTTCCAGCAGTCTTTGATCAGACAAGTTCTAACTGCATACTCCTGCCACTAGGGTGCAGAAGAACCTTTTCCAAAAAAAGATGGTCTGGATTAGTGCTCAAGTTATACAAACAAAGCTAGATTTAGCAGGTCTTAATTTAGTCTATGCCACAGCAAACAAGGTGTACCAGTTTCAGAAATAAACAGTTCAAATAAGCAGGCACAATAAGCCTTTACCAGAAACTCCCAGCTCAGAAGAGCAGAATCTACCCTCTCCTCTCACAAGAGTGCAGACCAAACCTTCTTAATGTACAATAACTGGCCTGAAGCCCAAGTGCTTAAACCAGAACTAATACACTTTTAGAATAACAGACACTAAGCCTTTAGTCAGCAACTCCCAACTTAGAAGGATGTAAGCTACTTTTCCTGCCACAACAGTGCAGACCACAAACCTTCTTAATGTAAAACAACTGGTCTGAAGCCCAAGTGTTACAATCAATGGCTTAGAATAACAGGTACAATTTAATCAGACTACTAACAAGCATTAATAAATGCAGCAGAATAAATGCAATTAATTACTTTTAAGAACAAGCAGCAAAAGCAAAATAAAGTAATAAAGTAGGAAGAAACACAAATACAGTAAAAGCAGATGAATAAAGTACAATTTTTTATATAACAATAGAAAACGAGCAAACTGATTTAAACAAATTACCCAATTAATGAGTAAAAAAACTCAAAACTGAGCTCTGTTCCAGCAGTCCTCAATCAGACAAGTTCTAACTACACACTCCTGCCACTAGGGTGCAGGGGAACTTTCTCCAAAAGAGATGACCTGGATTAGTGCTCAAGTTATACAAACAAAACTAGATTCAGGATGCTTGAATCTAGTCTATGGCACAGCAACCAAGGTGCACCAATTTCCGAAAGAGACAGTTCAAATAAGCAGGCACAATAAGCCTTTAACCAGAAATTCCCAGCTCAGAAGGGAAGAATCTAGCCTCTTCTCCCACAAGAGTGCAGACCACAAACCTTCTTAATGAAAAATAACTAGCCTGAAGCCCAAGTGCTTTAACAAGAACTAATACACTTTTAGAATAACAGACACTGAGCCTTCAGTCGGCAATTCCCGACTTAGAAGGATGTAAGCTACCTGTCCTGCCACAACACTGCAGACCACAAACCTTCTTAATGTAAAACAACTGGTCTGAAGCCCAAGTGCTTAAATCAAAAGGCTTAGAGTAACAGTTACAATTTAATCAGGCTACTACCAAGCAGTAATAAATGGAGCAGAATATATACACTTGAGTACTTTTAAGAAGAGGCAAAAGCAAAATAAAGTGCATGTTTTAGTAAAGTGCAAGGAGAGAGGAAGAAGAAGCAGAAGAAAAATCCAATGTTAAGAACCTAAGTGGGTTGGCCTTCTCAAATGTTCTCAGTGTATTAAGTAAATTGAACACCAGACTGGGAGGGGTGTCCCAGATCAAATTTACAGTAGGGGCAGGCAAATGCAAAGCCACCAACTATAACACCACCACAAGAACAGGGTGGGGAAGGGACAGTTTCAGGACAGATGAGAAACAGAAAACAATGCCAGAAAATATATAAAATAATTCAGTCAGGCAAAATTAAGACAAAGCAGAACTCCGAAAGGTTAAAATGCTAAGAAATATACTTATCAATCAGTGATATATTTCCAGATTGTTTGAGAATCACACTGCAGCCAGAACACCAGGAGTTTCCAACAGTGTTTGCAGGAACTTACAAACAAAAACTATTTTTAAATCAGCAAGCCTTGAAGCAATCAGATAACACAAAAGCTGTTAGACCAGTTTTATAAACTTCACCAAAGGAGTAGGGGGAAGGCAGTTTCAGGACAGATGAGCAACAGAAAACAATGCAGTTTCAGGACAGATGAGAAACAAAAAACAATGCCAAAATGGTTTCACTTCATAATCTGGAATTACTGAAAGCTAGAAATTCAGTAACCCAAGAACATGAAGCTGAAAACCAGAACACCAAAAGTGCGTAAAAGCAAAACTGAATATCTCGAATCTGTACTTATGCATTTCCAATATGTCCTGTATAGTGTTATGGTGCCTGAAATGGCAGATAAGTGAGTGTTTGTGTGTGTTTTTGTATATTGTGTGTGTGGGTAAGGGTAGGGAGGTGTGAGTGCGAGTGTTGGATTTGTTGGTGTTTGTGTATGTGTGATATGTATTTGTGTGCGAGTGGCTGGAGGATGGCATGGTGTGAGTTTTTTTTATGTTATGTGCGACCTCGGAGTTGGTATATATAAGTAGGGGCCCCCCACATGGGGGGGTGCAGGGGGGCTTGCCCCCCTGCTTATATGTAGTGTAGGGTTGTGTGGTTTGTGTGCTGTGGGTGAAATGGTGTGTATTTTAAGTGGTGTATGGTGTATGTATGTTCATGATTGTGTGATTCTAGATTGTGGTTTTGGCGTTGTTAATGGTTCAACTTCATATTCTTGGGTTACTGAATTTCAAGCTTTCAGTAATTCCCAATTATGAAGTGAAACCCAGAACATTTATAAAATAATTCAGTCAGGCAAAACTAAGACAATGCAGAACTCTGAAAGGTTAAAATGCCAAGAAATATACTTATCAATCAGTGATATATTTCCAGATTATTTGAGAATCACACTGTAGCCAGAACACCAGGAGTTTCCAACAGTGTATGCAGGACAATAAGAGCCCAGGCCTTTTCCAGCCATTGCATCTTTGGCTGCATTCAGGCCTGTGAGATAAAATCTGTATGTTCTAAACCAAGTTATTTAATTTCTGGCTATTTTTCTTAAGGTAAGCTGAGCTGAGGTTAACCTCTTCCCTTCCAGCATTCTCTGTTATCATATTTACATTTAATCAGTTACAGTACAGCCTGATATACATGTATATTTCTTTTCTGTCCAGCAGGATGCACTGTTGATACATTTTTAATGCAAGCAACTTTACAAATTCATTTTAACACATACATTTGTACAAATCAGTTTGATATACAAATGACATAAACTTATCTATAAAATTCCAGGTAGTTATGCTAGCATGTATTACACATGTACTGCCCTACTCTCTCTGGCATAGGAGGTACTACCTCACATCATCAGAACTCCCATCATGTGCAGTAGGAATATGCACACAAATCTATCAATTGATATTGTTGAGGGTCTGTGCAGCAGAAAGGCAGCAGAAAAAGTAGTACATTGAGGATGCCTTTCAGGTGCTCTCGGTTCAATTCTAACCAAACACATATCTTTATTTTTAGCAAAGTGCGTTTGTAAATAATTCTGTATTTAGTTCAACTGGTCACAGAGGATAATGCACTTATGGTTCCAGGTGGCAAAAACAGGCAGAGTAAAATGGTGAAAAATTATATGAGAGTTGATAAATTTATGTATATGATCTGTATTGGTTAGAATGGGTAGAAAGCATGATTTAAGCAACTTTATAAAGGGACAAGTTATAGCACTGCACTCTGAAGGCTACTCCCATGTAATATTGCTAAATGTTTGGCCATTTTACAATGTGGAGTACAAAATGCCATTTGTTTGGGTAGTGCAACATGTTGTGCTAACTGTGGCCACGATCACAAAACATCAGTGAGAGATAATAGATGTCTGAAGAGAATTGTTACATCAAGTCATCACACCTTGTCTGTTCGATTAGCTCATCTGGCTAAAGACCAAAGAATTAATATCAGTTCCAGAACAGTTAGATGACATCTAGCAGAAGATTTTAATCTGGTGGCAGGAAGATCAGCTAAGAAACCACTGATGACAGAGAAGCAGCTTTGAGATCAGACAGTTTTTTGTCATGCCTTAAAAGATGTCTGCAGAATGGTGGGAACAAGTGCTGTTTACTGGATGAAGTACTTTTCTGCAAGTGCAAGGGATAGGCTACAATTATGTGATACATCCTGTTGGCGAATGCCTGATTCCAAAGTATATGATTAAAACAGTCAAACATCCTCCATCCATTATGGTATGGGGATCTATCTCAGTGAAAGGGCATTGTGGAATTGATATAGTCAACAAAGGTGTAAAAGTGAATGCTGCAAAGTATATTTCTGTGCTGAATTCAAAAGTAAAACTCCATATGAACATTTCTGGAACAACTGTATTTCAGCATGATTTGGCTCCATGCCATACTGCCAAGATAGTCATGAAATGGTTTGCTGACAGCCACATTCAGCTCTTTCCAAACTAGCCATCAAATTTTCCAGATCTCAATGTCATAGAAAATTGCTGGAATATCATGAAGAAGGAAATGGCAGCACGTTGGCCATCCTCAGAAAAAGATTTAAATGATGTCATGAAACATGTTTGGATGACTGAGATCATGTTGGAGTACTGCAAATCACTGGTTCACAGCATGCCATTTCGTATCAAGGCTATGTTGAAGAATAAGGAAAACCCTACCAGATATTGACTGTTAGTTGTGTAGAATTTTGTTTATCTCTGTTTTTCAATAAACATTTTCTTGTTGGACTGAATAGAGCTACAGTAATCATTGCTGTAATGCAAAAAGACAAGAAACAGGCAATACTGGTAAAAAAATTGAAGTGGCCTTATTTTTTGGCAACTGCTGTAAGGATGAGGCTTGGAATAGCTTGGCCAAGTCTGCCTCCAGTATTTAACAATCTGGCTTTTGATGGACTACAATTTGGGAAGGAAATCAATTTCCTTGACTTACATCTTATAGGTACACAGGAAATGTAATGATCAAGGGCAATTTTTGTATGGGACTAGCTGTCATCCAGCCCCCCACTTGATACACTCTCTACCATATGGAAAAGTATTGTGACTGCATATAATTTGCAATAATAATGAAGATTTAGGTAGAGAAATTGTACAAACTTCCTTAATGTTTTTTGAATAGAGGGTATGTTAAAACTGCTATTTATGGTGCATTAGATAAAATTACTGAGGGAAAGTGTATTTCTAATTATATAAATAGTGATAGATTTGATAGAAATAGCATTTTTGCTCAAGATAAATTTTTTTTGTAATGACTTACAATATTTTAAGTGATGAAATATGGAAACAAGTTAAATATTTTTGGAAGTTTTTAACTAATGACAAAGTTTAAATGATAGACTTGTTAGACCTTATTTTGTATTACCTGAAGAAAGTTTATCTCTTGATTTGAAACCTAAGGGTACATTTCCATGTGGAAAGTGTAACATATGCCAATTTGTAGTACCAGGGTTTAATAGGATAAACAGTATTAAGTTTGATTTGGTGTGGTCCTTTTCATGTGTAACGGAGGGCCTGGTAAATATTGGTGAAAGCAAAATAATGTTCAGGACTCGGTTACAGGAACACATTAGGGACAAAAATAGCAAAACACAGAGAGTTCTGTAGCCATTCACTTTATGGAATGTCACAATAGTGACTATAAGTTATTACAAGCAATTATTTTGGAAAAAGTGTTTGTAAAATTGGGTGATGCTGATATGTTAATAGAAAAATCATTATTTAAAGACTGTTTTTATTCTCAAATATAATACTGTTGCACCTCATGGGCTTAATTGTGAAATTAATTGGAGATATTTAATATAATGGAGGTCTGATTGTCTGATTTATTACTTGTTTTATTGTTTTATTGCTGTGTGTATTTAAGGGGAGTGTATTTTCATGTCTAATGACTTTTTGAAAGCTGCGTTGGCCGAGGCGCTAAAGTTTTCTGAATAAATTTTGGAACTGTTGCCAGTGTTATTTATCTATTTTTTGGTTTGTTGGTGGTTTGGGACTACCTCCAGTGCCTCACCTGTCTATGATATACCCAACACAGTTATTCATTATGCTTTCATATATCTTTATTTTTCTTTTCTCCACTGTACAGCTGCAGAACAGATAGCAAAAAATGTGAGGTGCATTAGAAGAGACTTACTCACCTCAGAGATACAAAGGGCAAGTATGCATCAGGTCTGAATAAAAGCAGATAAGCATTTTTGGTCCATCACCGTATATCATCTTGAGCAGCCATACCTTAACATTAATATCAAGCATACATGTCTTCTCAGTAGGTATTGCTGATTACATTAGGCAGTGGGGACATCAGCTTAATTGTATGCGGATTCAATACTCAAAAGCCCACAGAAGAATTTTTTTTACAGGATAGTATATATAAGCTATTACCTGCAGTGTATGACAGTAATAATTACATTTTTACAACTGCAGTTATGAAGTTTAAAAGCATATATCCAATATAGTATAGACAAATGCATGTATCTATTTGTTATATCATAACATTGTGATTGATTGATTTCATAACACATTAATGCCTTGTCATCATATGTGGCATACTTATTTATTTCTCGTATCAGTTTATATAGTGAAATAATAAAATAATGGAACATGCCATTGACTTAGTTCTGTCTTTTTTGTTACCCCCACTACCTCTTTTTTATATGTAATTTTATTTCTACCTTTAATACATTGCTTCTGAAAACAAAATGACCATTAGAACAAGGAGCTACAATTACCACTGCAGATCAGCCAGGCATACCGCCACAGATGGATGCTATGGTACCATCACAGGTAGCATAGACACCCAGCACATCTGTCAGCATCACCTCCACAACATCTGTCCTAACAGCTCCACCTACATCAGGTAGCTCTGCCCCCACTGCTAGCACAGTGGTACCTTTCAGGAGCAGTACTAGTGGAGGTGATAATTTTGTCACCTGTCAAGAAATGTATTTTATTTATTTATTTATTTGATTGCATTTGTTTACCAGGAAAGTCCACTGGACCTAAAAGAGCCCATTTTCAGTTGAGGCCTCGGGAGAAAAGCTCCAATAAGAACATAGCTACAGAAAAAAATATAAACACTAATTGGTACAGAAGTAGAAATAGTGTTACAGATAGCAAATATAGTAACATATACAGAATATACATAAAAGCAGGAATCTAGTTTGACTGATTACAGTAATATACACAGAAAATATACATTAAAGCAGAATTCAATGAATTTAATCAGAGAGGTATAAACAGAGATATATTAATCAGTATCATTGTACCAGTATCAACAAGTGAAGATAACAATAAAAAAAATAAAATAAAATATGGAGAAAGTATTGTCAGTCACTAGTAGCAAAAGACATAGGAGTTTAGTAATCACATAAGGAGAGTGAAGAGGTTAGGTTATAGAGCAGACACATAGCCAGGAAGAGTTGAGATGATTTTTTAATATTTGTTTGAATGTGGTGGTACTGCCTGTGTTTCTTATAGAAAGTGGAAGTGAGTTCCATAGTTTGGCAATGGTGAAGGCATAGAGGACTTGACCAGCAGGTAAGGTTGGCTTATCTACTTTTAGAAGTAGATGATTTTCAGATCTCAGATGCCTGTTGGGATGGTATTTGGCAAGTAGAGTTGAGAGAGCAGGACAGTCTGTGGGTCTGTAGATTATTTTGTGCACTATAGTTAGTTGGGTGAATGAGAGATAGTGGTGGAATTTCAGCCACCTTAATTGTTGCAGTGACTTACAGTGGTGGGATGAGAATTTGGCCTTGGTGGCAAATTTTGCTTTTCTGTTGTAACACATATCAAGTTTGGATTTTGTAGAATTTTAGATGTTAGTGAGGAGAGGGGCACCATAAAGAGAGAGGGTAATAAAAAGGCAGCTACAAGGGTCTTTCTAGCAGAGAGGCTAAGAAAGTGTTGGTGCCTGTAGAGCATACCAAGCTTTTGGTGCATTTTTTTGATGTTATTATTTATGTGTAGGTCAGAGTTAAGATTTTCATCTATAATAATGCCTAGTAATTTAGTATGTGGGACAACTTCTATAGTGGTATTGTCTTGGGCTTGTATAGTGAAGAGTTTTTTATCAAATGGAGTGGTTTTCCTAAGGGTAAAAATTACTAGTTTAGTTTTTTTTTTTTTTTTTTTAGGGCAAGATGATTGTTAAGCATCCAAGATTCAGTAGAGGTGAGGGTGTTGTGAGTAATTTGCTGGAGTTCAGAGCTGGAATTTGCAGTGCATATTATTGTAGAGTCATCAGCATACTAGATTACTGAACACTGTGGAAGAGTGGAGTGAAATCTGTTAATAAAGATGCTAAATAAGACAGGACCACGTATGGAGCCTTGGGGTACCCCTGTGGAAGTACTGAGAAAGCGAGAGTAAGATTGCTGCCATTTGGTGGATTGCTGACTATTGGAGAGATAGCTGTTGAACCATTGTAGGGTAGGGGGAGAAATGTGGAGGGAGGATAATTTAGAGAGGAGGATAGTGTGGGAAATGATATCAAAAGCTTCGGAGAGGTCAAGGAAAAGTGAAGCAATTATTTTACCAGACTCCCATGCCTGGTTAACTGTATCAAGGAAGGATAGGAGGGTGGTAGTGGTGCTGTGTCCCGGTCTGAAACCATGCTGAGTGGGTGATAACATTTGATTTTCAAGCAGGTGGTTGAGGAGTTGGGCATGGATGCATTTTTCCAGTATTTTAGAGAGAGGTGAGAGAATTGCTATGGGTCAAACGTTTGCAGTGTCTGTGTTGATGCCACCTTTGTGTAAGGGAAAAATGAATGCTTTTTCCAGATGTCTGGGACAAGGGATTCTTTAAGTGATCTGTTAATGAGTATGCTGATGTGATAACCTATAGAGTTTGCTGCTAGCTGCAGGAAGTGTGGGGGTAGATTGTCAGGGGCCAGCGTACAGGGTTTTAACTTAAGTAAAAGTTTTTTATTGCACTGGTGGGTATGGAGGAGAATTTTAGGTTAAGGTTAAGGGTAAGCTTGTTTTCTGAGATGATTTGGTCATCAGCTGTCTTGGTGGTGGTGGTGATGGTGTTAACTCTAGGAAAGGTGGTGGTTAGGTTAGTTAGAGTGTCAATTAAGTAGGCATTGAAGAGGGTAACAAGTTCAGTAGGGTATTTTTGTGGGTCAGGGAATGGGTTGCTTTGAGAGCCTGGGTGTAATAGTTGACTGATGAAGGACCAGAATTTTCTGGGATTATTTTTATGTTGGCTTTGTAGGTGGAAGTAGTGGGCTTTTTTATCATTGGTTACTAGACGTTTTGCCTGATTACAGAGTTGCTTGTAATGTAATAGAGTTGAGGGATCTTTGTTTTTCTGTCATGATTTCCAGATTTTTTCCTTTGTAGACATTACTTTTTTGGTGGATTTTGAGAGCCAACTTGTATGATTATGTCTTATTCATTTTTGGTGGGTGAGTGCTTGCCTATTTACGATTTCTAGAAATGTTTTGTTAAAGAATTCAACAGCCTCATTAAGTGGTAGGGGTTTGAGAGGTTCCCAGTTTATTTTAGCTAAGGTTTCATTAAATAGGGATGGTTGGAACTTAGCAAAATTAATGGTTGATTTGTATTGGTGTTGGCCTGTGGTTGGAGTACTTTTGCATATGATATATGCTGGGTGTTGGTCACTAATAGTATTAGGTAGTATGCCTGCAGTGATGACATTGACAGGGTGGAACACTAATATCCACTCTATTGTGGTGCCGCAATTGATATGCTTGTGAGGTCTATGTCTAGCCACCAGTATTGACATCACCTAGAATGATGGTTTCATTATCTATATTTTGGGAAGTTCAGGCAAGTATGTTTTCTAATATTAGTGTGTTGTTTCCTGGTGGAAAATACAGAGCAATTATGCAAATGTTTTTCTGGTTGCTAAGTTTTAATATAGATATTAGTACTTCAGCTTGCGAGAAGTTGGCTGTTGGTTTTGAGTAGGGAATTAATGTGTAATTGCTAGGGAAGAGTATTGCTACTCCTTCTCCTCCCTTGTTGGGTCAATGGACTCTCAGTAATGACTTGCTTGGGGGGAGAAATTCAATGACTTTTACATATGATTTCAACCAGGTTTCAGTAGCCGCTATAATGTCTTGGTTGTCCTGTGAAATCCATGCATGTAGTTTAGGTTTCTTATTTCTAAGACTTTGGAGATTTATGGTTGATAGCAAAAGAGATTTGCTAGGTTTGCTGGGGCTGCTGGGGCTGGGCCTGGGTTGGGTTGTACATCACCTCACTGGGAAATAGTGCTTTGGCAAATTGTGTAGGTTACACTTATCATTGTCTTTCCTAAAAACTGTCTAGTTGCTGCTGGTGGTATGATAATGGGAGTGTCTTTGGAGAGCTAGAATTTTCACTTAGGATATTACAGAGGTATTAGATGTCTGAGTAATTTGATAAATGTGGGTTATGTGTGCTGCTTGTACAAGTAGGTGTAGGAGGTATGTTGGGTATCTGGAAAGTTGTGATTATTGTTAGGAGAGACAGTGTAAGTGAGAGAAGCAAGATCAATGTAATAGTTGTGATGGACACGATGGTGGTTGAGTGCAGTGTGATAACAAAGAATATGTGCAGGATAGTGGTAGTTTAGGGGATGGAGTACTATATGGCTATATTTCGAAAAGGGTGGGGAGGTAGAGTACAGTAATTATGAGGTATAGTATGATAGGGGAATAATTAGGGGGTTATGGGACAGGTGGAAGAGAAGTATCGGAGGGATCAGGATAGTTATATAGCTGATGTTATGGAGGAAGGGTGGGGATGAAGAAAGAACAACGTAACAATAAAGCATACAAAAGGAATGAGAAGGGAATCAACAGCAACCCCAGTATTATATAGCGTATGTCATATCAAGCTGGGCAGGAGTGAACAAAGCTCTGCTACTCACACCACAGGCAGGATATTACCAGTGAGAGTAACATTGTTGATCTGCCAAGTCTACTTTACACTAAGAGAGTAGTCCCAGGTGGGACTACCCAAAAATTGATAGACTATTTGGCCATCCGACCATTACACAAGGAAGGGAAGGTATGTTCAAGGACAAAATGGTGAGAGAGCCTGAGAATACATGGGTTGGGACAACATACATGTAGGACCCCTAACGCTCGGGAGAGGGCAATGTGTGGAGGTGTGTCATGGCTGCGATAGCAGCTGGACAATGGATGGAATGGATGGTATGCGTGTATGTTGAACTCAGGTGGGGTGGAGGAACTATGGGTATGAAATTATGGATACGGGAGTGCCAGTGTTGGATGGGCTGGTTTTAATTGGACTGCCTCGTGGTGGTCAGCGAGTTTGTTATAAGTATATATGCATACACACATGCTGACATCTATATGTAGAAGTACATTCTTTGCAACACATTCATTCCATTTGCAGACATAAATAACATGAATGTGCATAAGAGGGAAAGGGTGAAATTGCTAAAACACAGAAGTGTGTACTATGTCCAAAGTCAGTGCTGTACTGAAAAAATCAAATGTGAGGACTTTCTCACACATGGAATCATTCCTGTGATCTGCCTGTTATGGCAACGCCAATTACTAAACCAGTCTATTTGTAAAAGAAATACACCACACATGTACATAATTAGGCTCTCATCTGTAACATGTGTGTTACCACATAGTCATACTTATTAATTTATTGTAGTGTCATGTTAATGGGAGTAAGGATGTAATGAAGTATAGAGTCTAATCTTGACATAAAGACATGTGTGTCCCATGCAGAACAACTCAAAAATTGCGAATAGTGTCCTTTTGGTCACTGATGTCACCAATGTTAGTGGACTAAAATTTTGGGAGTTCTGAGGATACGTGGAGTGAGTCAATTGATGGGATGGGTCTACAGGAGTAGGGAGTGGCCAATGTGTAGTGGTGTGGATACACCACGAATCCAACTGGAGAACGGATGACTGCAGTGTTAGCGAGGTGTTGGGGTGGGTGTTTGGGGAACCAGGAGCCATGGGTATATGGGTATACATGTAAATGAAGCAGCACAGCAATAGTGTATTGGTTAAAGCAACCGCCTAATGAACAGACATTCCCGTTCCGAATCCCAGTGCATCACATACCATTTACCATCGGTAATCTGTACATGAACATATTTTGACATCTGTCTGCTGTATAACCTGCAAAATAACAATTAAAAGTGAACTGGAGCAAAGTGTCAGTGTCACAATGAATAAGACACTAGTAAGCAGGTTTAAGCATATATAAACACCAGTAAACGTGTGTAATGCATTTGCACAGGGTATGCATTGTTTTACACACACACACACACACACACACACACATATATATATATATATATATGTATTATTTATATATATATATATATATATATATATATATATATATATATATATATATATATATATATATATATATATATATATATATATATATATATATATATATATTTATTTAAGCACACAAGAATGACATATGTTCATAGGCTATGCCAATGGAAGTGAGGGGCCCAAGAAAGAAACATGAAACACGTAGTATGACCTTCCACCCCCAGCCGGACACAGGAAACATACACATAAACCCACAAACAATGTAAATAGTTCACTGCTCCCCAGACCACAGGCAGAATACAACCAGTGGGGTACACAGTGCACCCATGAAATTTAATCTTGGAACACAGACAGGAGCATCCCTTGCAGTACACCCCCAAAATTGACAAGACTAAAAGAAGGTGATACACCGAACATTCTGGCCGGGGTGTATACATACCCAGAATACAAGGGTGGGAAAACCTGATGACCCATGGGTCGAGACAATTGTATGACATGCTTTCCGTGAAGTGGAGAGTGGGCAGTGTGTAGTGGTGTGTTCAGAACTGACTAGGACCCAGAGTAAGGATGGGTGCTGTAGAGGAGGTGCGGGTGGGGGAACTATGGGTAGCTAGTTATGGGTCTAGGTGTGCAGGTGTTGGCTGATGTGGGCCTATATGGACAGCCCTAGGGGTGTAAGCAAATGTGTTCATTGGGCTGAGGTGTCACCCAACGAGCAACCACACCTACTACAAGTCCCACTGCAGCAAAGTGTAATCTATATGGTAAGGAATGGAATAACCAGATGTAGATGTATATATGTAGAGGTATGTGTGCGTATATCTACCCATAGCGACATAAAGATAAACCTCTCCTTCTCTGTAATACAAATGTATGCATACAGAGACAGCATACATATACATACCCACATATAGATATATACATATGCAGACACCCATAGACCCATATGTTGTTTTATATATATATATATATATATATATATATATATATATATATATATATATATATATATATATATACATATATAGACAGCAATATATAAATATATACATGTATGCATACATATACAGATATACCTGTATATAGTAATATATATATATATGTGTATATGTATATATATATATATATATATATATATATATATATATATATGTGTATATAAATATATATATATATATATATATATATATATATATATATACATATATATATATATTAAATATGCACATGTATATAGCTAGGATATGAGACAGCAGTTACAAATTACAAATGTTTACAGGCTGTGGGGGTGAGGGGTCCAATAAACAAATGTGTAACACGTAGCATCAACCCCCCCCCCCCAGCTAGGCCAGTGAGACATACAGACACACAATAAAAGTGAACACACCACTGCTTCCCAGACCACCGGCAGGATACTACCAGTGGGAGAGACCTGCCAAGTCTAATCTTGAAACAAAGACAACAATGTCCCGTGTGGGACACCCAAAAATTAGTGATCATTGGAGTCAGTCCCTGTAATGATTCATCAAACCAGGCTGTAGACGTACATGGACAAGAAGGTTGTGCAAGCCTGATAACCCATGGGTTGAGACAACATACGACATGTGTCCCGACACACGGAGACTGGGCAGTGTGTAGTGATGTGTTTATACCCCACCTGCACCCACAGTAAGGATGAGTGCTGTAGAGGAGAGACAGGTGGGGGAACTATGGGTATGCAATTATGGGCATAGGCGTGCAGGTGTTGGCTGGTGCAGTTGTATTAGGACCGCCTCAGGGATGTAAGGAATATACCAAAATGGGTATAGCTTATGCCCCTACCTCTCAACCCCTAAGAGCAAATCCACTGGACAGGACATAAACCATTGGCGGAACAAATAGGGAGCATACCTCTGAACTGTCCCCGATTTCCAGGGACGTCCCTAATTTTGACTCAAATTCTAACTCTGTCCCACTTAATCCCTCCTAAAACTAGTGGCATTTGGAGGAAAGGTGGTGAATTACATGCAATGAATAATGACAACAATTAAGAGTTATAAGCATCATTTACCTCCGAAAATGTGTAGGAATTCATATGCTCTGAGTCTCTCAATGTGTCAGGGTAATAACACTAATATTTTAAATGTGTCCCTGATGTTGTTATGACGTGTCCCTGATTCAGTTGATATTTGTCCGCAATCGTTTGAGAGGTCTAATAGGGACAGAAAGCACGTATTCCACTTACAACCTTGGAAAGATGATAGAATATTAAGTATGCAGTAGCATGACTTGGCTGAAGGATGTGGGTTCCAAAACCCAAGAACTTGTTTGTATTGAAGAGTTTCAGTTCCCATGTATTAGCCAGACAGGTGCAGATTGTAAGAGGAACACACCATTAATATGAATCAAACTCTGGACAGGCCGCGGATTCTGTTAAGTCGAATGGCATGCTTTCGCCTAATGGGCAGCCATTCCCGATACTGTAGGTATGTAATCCGATGTAATAGGCATCACAAGGTAATATTGTAGTCCTCACTCCCACCCAGGGGTGTGAGTGACAGATGCAAACACCAAATGCAGTGCATTTGCAAATGCGTGAGCAAGCGGGTGTAAGCCTATTTAGCCGCCGGTATGCGAGTATTACACTGATGAAGCAATGTAGAGGATAACTGAATGTAAGAAACTGTAACCAGAGGTTAGCATTACTTAGCTCCTCGTAATCCCATGTACACCTGCTCACAACTGCTTTAATGTGCCTCAATCACTCCGTATCCAACAGCCTTGTTCTGCCCAGCAACAAAATAAACGGCCTCTGCAAGGCTTGAAATCAGGACCCTGCACACACAGCTAATGTGATTTACTACTAAGCCATGGATGTATGTGTGTGTGTTTATGTCCAGATATAGATACATACATATATATATATATATATATATATATATATATATATATATATATATAGATATATCAAGGACATCGCATGTGACAACAAAGCATTACAAAGGAATGAAAAGGGAAACACGAGCAATGCCTGTATTATGTAGTGGTGTTGTCCTATGTAATATCAAGACTCTCTCAAACAGACATGTGTCATTAATACACACAAACATTTGTACTTTGGCCAAATACATCACTCTGTGCATTTTATTTACATTAACACAACAGTTCCTGTCCAATCATTATGTGAGAACATACTCTTGCAAGTTGCTGTGTGCGACATCTTCATCAGGAAAAAGGTAAATGAGGTAACCATAGAGAGACCGGTAGTGTTGTGTGTACAATGGGGTCATCTGCATCATGTGTACCTGGAACCTTTAGGAGTCATGTGCATACCAGGATCATGTGCCTGAGAGACAGGGGTGAGGACAACTGGAGTGTGTTGTGATGCATATTAAACAGGTTACATGTGTCCAGTGGACACGTGTGTTAAATGGACAGCTATGTATGTGGCAGATGTTGTTCTAGGAACTGATTGGCCTTTTGTTTCCGTAGGGTGAGAGTGGGATGTGGGGGAAGGAGAGTAGGTATGCTCATGGAGGATAGGTTGGGTAGGATGACAGACAAGACAGCATACAGGGTCAGTATCTGACACATGTGGTGGGGATACACCTTGGACGGGGAGGGGTGTTCAGCAGTCACAAGCCCATGAGCCCCCAGATGGAAACAGTGGGATGGAGGTCCCCAGCCATGGACAGCCACCAGTGCATCAAACAGCCACAAAGGTGGCTGAGCTTGGGGATGTCTAGGAGGAGCAGGCTCACCCTGTAAATGTCACATTCTGCCCTTGAGCTGACATATCTGGCCTCAAAACCCCTTATTGAGCCCCCTACACACCACATCTGGGACTGTACAACAGCGGTCAAGTTCCTGTCTGGACCTGCTCCCAGGGGAGACAAGCCCCATCCTCAGTGGTGGTTCCACCAGAAGGTGGTGCAGAGCCAACAGAGGTGGAGGTCCAAGACTGGCAACAGATATGCTGGTGCCAGGTGCCATGGCCAGCTGAAGTGGGACAGGGGGTTCTGCCGAGACCTCCAAACCCATACAGCCTATGGTGTTGCAGTTTTAACACAGATATGGCCTAGTAGTAGTCAACAGCATTCAGGATTACTTATAACAGCATGCATAGATATGGCCATCAACCCAACACAACAGATGGTATACATTTGCAGAGGGAGTACAACACGTGCAAATATATTGCATGACATCTGTACAAAGTGTAGAAGACTTGTGACTGCAACTATGAACAGTGGCCCATTATTTGCATGTCACTGAGAACCTCAGACAGTGACTGTCATACCACTGTTTCATGTGACATATGGCCAATCAGGGATATGATGGCAGTAACTCTCATCACTATCACCATGTAATGACTGCAATCCTCACACTATGCTTCTGCAGTTCATAGATGTGTGTTCAGTGAGTAACATAAGAAACAAATGATTCCACACACTGACCAGTCCACAGATAGCCCTACAGATGGGGGTTCCCTTACAAACAGAGCACTGTCTTGTCAGTTTTAAAATATGCAAAATAGCCATTACCACCCACAACTTGTTAAACTGGCAGTAGTCTCAATGAAGCATAGCTACACTTACATGCTGTAGTCATGTCTGGCACATCACCCTCCTGTCTTTAGGCTATTTTCTACTGTGTATGTTGTTTGAGGAATATCCAGATATCATCTGTGATGCTGTTTACCAAACCCCAGATCCAGGTTCCACTCACAGTGACTATTATGGGCAAACACCAACATGATATTCCTAGATATTGTACTGTGTTTTTCATGCGATTGGCTATGGGAACATCACCACAGCTGCTCCACATGCAATGAGCTACAGGACTGCAATAGGTACAGATGCCATCACCTGATCATGACCATCACTTACAAAATACAAGCTGCTGCTGAGCAGGTGTACAACTCCTCATCCACCATAAAGTGTGTGGGAGGGACAGACAGAGGCAAAGTACATCAGAGAAGGGCTTAGAGACTAAAACCTAAGCATCATCTGTCACACACCTACCAGTACAGGGGATCAAACCCCTGACTGACTAGCCATTACTATTGCAAATGCATGTAGTTACTCCATGTGCCACAAAGCTGACATGTTGGTGTGCTGTAAGAACATATATGTGTGCTGGTGAGCGACATCTGCAACAGAGATATAGTAGACATACATTAGGTGTAGCACATGTGGCTGTCCACGTGAATGGATGTCATTGTCAACACAACCGCAATCTCTAAGGGACTCAGGCATATCGCCACACTTTGCCAGGCCCACAAAAAACACTTCCTAACTACGTAGTTTGTCACACTGCAGTAATGCACAGGTACTACATGCACCACAGGGGATATCTGGAGGTTCTATGGGCTAGAGCATGTGAACGTGTCTGACATCAGTTGGTATGCCAATGGGAGTTATACTGGGTGTGACTGTGGTTGGGAGCATCATACCCCACATGCAGACACAAGGTGCCCGTACTGACATGCATGTGTGCATTGCTTCATGGGTGTGTAGTGATTGGCTGTGCAAGATGGCATTACAAGGCTGGGTGAGTGGTAATCCTTGGCATCATGCCACCTGACAATAGTGTGCAGTGTGGTACATGGGTGTAGTGTCTGCAAAGTCCACACAGATGGGGATTGTATGAACTGTCCTGTCATCCTGGTTACCATTGTGTATTGTGTATGGCCATTGCTTTGCAATGCAGTCCATGTCTGTGCCTGATAGTCCTTGACATGGACATTGCCTGGGATGTGTATGTCCCACAATAATGTACAGTGACATGTACAAGTGTAACTGGTTTGGCTGGCATATGTTGTGTACACAGACTGTTATCGTCAGATATTCCAATACTGGCCTGGTGTGGCAGGACCTGCTTATAGACAGCAGGTTGACCCTGCACTTACATTGATAGCATGATACAGGTATTCCCTGGTGTCAGTGGCATCTGTCCATAAAGGGCACGTGTGTAAGGCCTCTGTGGATCACATTTGATGGCACCACATATGTTGCAGGCATCCAGTGGGGAACATAGTGAAGGCACATTGTCCGCAATTATGTGCCTATTGTACTGCTGGACAGGGTGCCATTCCCTCTGCAGCCCACTGCAATCACACCATGCCTACTATCTGTCATCAGTGTGCAGGGTACTAGCAATATAGCGGGATATTCTAGGCAGGTGTGTTTGTGTATGACACATGGGTTCAGAATGTATTCCGGGTAATAGTAGGGTTGCATTCTTTTGACCAGGCCTTTTGCCAGATGTAGGGGTATGGCTTGCCAACACAGTCCCTTGGCTGATTGACAACTGTACTCCTCATGAGGTGGACATTGTGACATATAATATGGACACTATATAGGAAAACTACAAAATCCGCTCCCCAACATGTCCTTTGGTTAGGCACTCACAACCACCTCCACACAGACATTGACTGTCAAACACACACATACACCTGTCATGTCTTGGAATAGAACCCCTACCTAACTAGTTTATCACACTACAGCATTATGCAGTTACAGTATGTGCTACAGAGATTACTGGTTTACAGCAATCCCAGAGGTGTATTACTAGGTGAGTGACATCAGCAGGATTGCCAAAGGTGGTTATGTGAATTGTAAAGAGTGTGCATACTCTAAAAAGCGTTGTTGCTTTCTCAGCCAGACAGACAGACACACGCTTAGTCTGACTTGAAATAAAACCCCTTCCTAACTAGTTTATTACAGTACAACAATACGCAGTTACAGCATGTGCTACAGAGAATATTGGATTACAGCAGTCCCAGAGGTGTATTTCTAGGTGGGTGACATCAGTAGGATTGCCAAAGGTGAGTATGTGAATTGTAAAGAGTGTGCATACTGTAAAAAGCATTGTTACTTTCTCAGGCAGACAAACAGTCACACACAGTCGGTCTATCTTGGAATAGAACCCCGACAGAACTAGTTTATCACACTATAGCAATACGCAGTTACAGCACACGCTATGGAGAATACAGGGTTACATCCATTCCAGAGGTGTATTTCTAGGTGGGTGCTGCCCTGAAAGGCATACATTGACAGCAGGTTGTGGACAGTGGCATTATACGTGGAACAGTGGCATGTGCAAGCATAATGTGTGAGCCACATTGTGTAATGGTACTGAGGTGAGGTGTCAAGATGACCTCTCCTGGCTGTGTTAATAGTTGTCATTATTAGCAGGACTGCTACCCTAAGTATATCTCACATTGGACATGTACACAATTTCTGCTGCTGTCTATCACCTTACATGAGGCATTTGCTACCAAGCATATTACTGCCACTTGCAGTGATGTCATGGTACAAGTGGCAACTGCTAGACCAAAACAATGAGCCAATGTCCTGCTGTTATTATGAGGTTGTCCAGTATCTGTCATTCCAGGCTGTCATGACTGAATGACAAGCCTTCGACACAGAGCACATGCATCCATGTTTCACGTGTGTATGGATAATACCTAGGTCACGTTTACTCATATAGCTGCATTCCAAGGAAAATGTCCTACACACAGAAGTAACACTGACACCTACAAGACAATTGCATTGGATGCTTATATTAACCAGTGCTAGGTGGCTGGCTTTAGTAATCAATTTGCTCAATGCAGAACCTACAATGGGGAATGCTGACATCTGTGCAGTGAGGAACACCTGACTGAAGGCTCTGTAGTGCACAATTACACTACCGCCATATAACTCAGATCCAGACATGTGGGCCATAACAGTGGTATGGACCATTTCAGGTGGTGGTGTCCACATATTCATAAAGGCTACTCACATGTAAAGACCACTACTATGACATAACTCATCACAGATGAGTTGGGTACAGGTGATAGTGGCAAATGTTGCATTCTAGATTGTATCCTCATATACATCCACCACCTTGTCCCCAGACTACCAACACACATCCATATGTGATATAACATAGTATGGTAGACCACCAGAGAACCATCAATTGGTAGACTGTACCTAGGCCTACATCAACTATGCAAAGTACCCATGTACAGACACAGCTGCATAATGTGTTATGCAATGCAATAATACCACTGTTTGTAACCAGCTCAGTTGTACACATACCAGGGTCCCTCGGATGTTGTCAGCATTAACACAGTTGACTGTTGCTGTACACCAGTAAACAATACCCTCATGGTTGTATATGACCTAACTGTACCTGCCCTGGATATGTACATCCCACACTAATACAACATAAATGACATTATCATAGCTTTCGTTATCCTTTCTACATACAGGTGGCTACAGTCATTACACACATGTACATGGCAGATAGCATGCTAACAGTACATAAGGTTTGATATCTATGTTAACAGAGGTAATATTCTCTCTCTACTGGTCACCCATGACACCTATCATATCATACAATACCCCATGTGGTATGTATGTCATTAGACATGTCCACCTAATGCAATGCCTACAAACATACCCAAATAACAGGATCATAGGACCTACACAAGGCCCGTATTGACAGACCCAAGGAAAACCAGCTCTGCTCTGTATGTTCCTGAGTAGTCACAGGTGATATGTTCATGACATGTACAACCATGTGTGGCCACAGCTCCTACATATACACCATGTCAACAATTGCAAGCCATGCATGCTGTGTGCTGTCTGGACATTAGCCATAGTACCACAATAGCCAGTATGTGCTGGGGTGAGATGTTTACAAGCCACAGACCTTGCACATGCTTGAATGAGTGTACTGCCTAGCCTAACAGAGCACATTACTGGCACTCTTCCAGTAAACATGAGGTGTATGTGGCAAATATGATGTGCTCACTGTTGACCATTGCAGTGCCCTGTCTTTACCATGGCACTGTCAAGTAACAGTTTGTCGGAGCATGACATGGAATAATGCTGTGTGTGTCTTGCTGATATGTGCTGTTGTCATATATGTACACTTGGCTACTCGGTGAAGGTGGTTGTGTCCTACTGGTACAAAAATACAACATCCATTATGGTGTAATGCTTGGCTATGTTTCACACATGGCATGGGGAAGGTGTGGAATGTATTCTCTTGACCTGCTAGTGCACTTACTGATGTAGACTCCATATGTGTACATGTACTGATGTTTGTGTAGATTCCATGTGTGTGCAGTGTCTGATGTTTGAAGGTGACTGTTGTCTTAGTACATCATGCTGTTGCAATACAGCCTCAGCATTACCAACTGTATATGGTGATATGCTCTAAGTACAGTAAGCTGTACATGAGTTAAGGACAGATGTTTGGACATGACTACTAAGTGGTGGGGCTACTTTGCAGATGAATGATTACTGAGTACAGCTCACTGGTGTGTAACAACCATTCCTACAATAACCTGTGTAACCGCTAAGGTCAGGTTTTGTTAATTGAAGTAGAAGACAGACAATGTAGAATGCAGTAAGGGTGACACTGAAGCAAACCTCTTGACACCTGTAACAGTAATACCTCCCCTGTGCATATATTGTGCATATATCAGCACAGTTGGCAAAGGAAAGAGTCAGTAACTTTGTAGCGAATGTGATAGTGCTGTACTTCTGTAATACCTATCATGAGATAGGCAGGTGTTTGATTCACAGTACTGGCATGTGTGGATGTGTGTGTGTGTGTGTCCATATATGTCACATATGGTTGGGAATACATCCCACATGTTTTCATTCTCCTGAACACTGTTGCTGACATCAGTACAGAATGAAGTGTACAAAGAAAGACATAGGCAAGTGGTTGAACCTCACACATGTCAAGTGTCTGTATGTGTGTGACATAGGTGCATATCTTTGTGAATGCCACAGTGTGTGTGTGTGTGTGTGTGTGTGTGTGTGTGTGTGTGTGTGTGTGTGTGTGTGTGTGTGTGTGTGTGTGTGTGTGTGTTTGTGGCTGTCAGTGTGTATGGCTGTCCGGTCTCTGGAGTGAGACTGTATTTTACCATAGTGAAATGTTAATGCCCCCTCTCCCCATCCACTCAATACAATCTAGTATTCCTGTTGATATCATCAATCTTAGACGGGCATTCTAACCGCCTGTTAACGTACACCCTGGGGTGTGACCTGTTGTTACATAGCCTACTGATGAACCCCCTCCCCACATACACTCACTGCACTGTAGTATCTCTGTCAATGTCCTCAATCTTAGGCCATTCTGACTACTTGTACATGTGTAGTCTCTGTGGCGCATCTTGTAATTGCGTAGTACTATAATGATGATTGCACATAGGCAGGGGTTCTCATCCAAACAATGGCAACTGTGTGTGTGTGTGTGTGTGTGTGTCAGAGTGTGTGTTACTGTGTCTGTGAATCCCCGAGTGCGTGGGTGTGTCTGTGTTTGCATGCTGTCATGGCAGTGGGTATTATTGCTTCCCAGTGAGAAGCCACTATTTCCATAGCCTTTCCCCTTGTCATCCGCCATACCACTCTTTTACCTCCTCCCCGCTCCAGGTAACTATACCTGTGATGTCACCGACTATGGATGTGACAGCTCTGAACACAGCAGCTTACTACACAGCTATCATGCTCTTGGAGCATTAGAACAGTAAACATAATTGAAACATGGGAGATTATAACTGTGATGTGGAAGCTACAAAGTGCATGCAGGTAATGTCATACAGACCAGTGAGTAGTCGACATGTATATATGGGACACTAACAGCAAACACTGACATCCCCCGGCACATGCAACTACACCTGAAAGAGGAAGGCAGAACGTCAAGATCAACATGCTGTTAGTGCTGTTACACATGATACATACTGTCAAACATACAAAATGCATTCTAAAACTATAATACTTGGCATGTCTGCTGCCTGTCAACACTACTCAACAATATTAATCTACAATTGTCTACCTGGTATGTTCACCCTGTGCATCAGACCATATGAGCATGTCCCTGCATAGATGGTGTGGATGACAGGGATGCGGCACAGGCATCATCATATGCACAGGGTGATAATGTTTGCCAGAGGCCTAGGCTGTGCCATTGGATGATATCATGTGTGTGTGTGTGTGTGTGTGTGTGCGTGTGTGTGTGTGTGTGTGTGTGTGTGTGTGTGTGTGTGTGTGTTAGGGCCTGTGATGTCAATGGGTGTGTGTGGATGTTATGCGTATGTGTGTGGAGGTGCCCTACATTTGTTTCTGGTGTGTGTGTGTGTGTATATGCATGCACACAGGTCTGGCATGTGGCTGGCGTACACAGGGATAGTATTGACAGATGCAGACAGTACAAGGCAGGTTTCACCATTCACGGTGTCCGGCCATGCCATGTGACCTGCACCTGCCAGGGGTTGCACGGGCATGACCAGGGAGAGTTCCAGACTGGGTAGTGTCTGATGACGCATGTCCACTGGAATCGTGTCCCTGCTGGGACCATCCAGGACTATGTGCACAAGGCCTGCTGTGTCCTGGTGTGGACTGCACTCACCAGCTGCACTGTTGCTGCTACCTCCACTATGGGAGCAGGCATGTGCAGTAGCATGTTCACGTAGACCTTCAACAGGTGATGTAGCTGGCCTATGTCCACATGCCTGATGCCTCACTCCCACCAGATATTCCAGCACAGACATTCCACGCTCGATGATTGATATGCCATAGTCAAGGACTCCCACCATGTCACCAAATCGTCTATCCAGAACAACTGCAAGATGATGGTGAGCATTTGCAATTGCTTGGATGTTGCCAGTTAATGAACGGACAGCAGCCCTCTGAAACCTCAGACCGTCTCTGTTGTGCCATTCAGCACATGCCCGTGCCTCCATTACAGCCCGAAACATGCATCTGGTGACTCCTGCTGATGTGCTTTGTCTCGCAGGGGCATGTTGGCCAGTGGTCCTCCTACGAGCAGCGCTGGGCAAATGCCTGTGTGGGACATCACCAGTCAGTTGACTGGGATCATGGTGTGCAGGCACACCTTCCATAGTCTCCACACTTCCCTGTTCCATGCTACCAACCAACTGTCCTTCCTCTATGGCTGGTGGTGATGGGGTATGCGTAGGCAGGGGAACTGTGTGCGAGGATGAGGGAGAAATAGGTGGAATGGCAACTGAAGACACAGATTCAGCCCCTGACAACCCTGCCTGTGCCTCAATCATAATATCATCATCACTGCTAGAGTCTGTGGGGACACTAACATCAGGTGGACAGCAGGAGGGCAACACACCTACATCAACACCTGTAAGAGGAAGACAAGAACTGCACATTACAAGTTATACCAAACACACACACACAGACACACACAGACACACACACACACACACACACACACACACACACACACACACACACACACACACACACACACACACACACACACACACACATAGACACACACACACAGATGCACACAGACACACACAGACACACAGGCACACACAGACACACACAGACACATGCTACATGCAGGTGATATGGCAGATGGCATTCAGCTTAGACAATTATAGTGGTAGTTATCATACATCCCTGAGTTGCACACAAAGGCATGCATGTGTTATAGCAGACAGCATGCACCTTATATAATTATAGTGGTGGTTGGCATACATACCTGCATTGTACCATTCATGTTAGTAACCTATGCCCCATACCGGCAACACAATGCAAGTACTTTGCACCGTTGCACTGCACTGCCATGGTGTGTGCAACATACACCACATGTTAAAAGACCATCGCTGACCTTTGTACATTTGCCACTGATGCTTTGTGTTAGCCACCGCCACTATGTGTGAGGACATGAGCAGAAGGGTATGTCAACTAAATACTATGTTTGCCTGATCCTTACCTTGTATATCTCCCCCAAAGCAGTGCATGTCTGTTCAACATTATCCCGCCTACCCCTGAGCTGAGTCTACAGACATTGTGCATGTGGCAGTACACACATGTTTGACATGGTCGTCCCTACTTTGCAATGGTGCCACAGACCAGCACAGGTTTACAGTACAACGGCCTGATGTGTGGCATATGACCTTGCCAATCACATGTAGTATGACATGTCTTCTGCTGACGTGTTGAATGACATGCATACATGTGTAACACAATGGCATCCTTTCCAATCTACAGTACGGTATTGGTGTCCCAATGCAGGGATGTGTTATACTAACATGGGCCTTCAGCTGACACAATGTTGTCTGTCCACCCTACAAATATGCAGTGACATACTGCACATTGAGCTGATATGCATAGCCATTGCAGGGCATCATGTGGCTTCATAATTGCTATACAGTGTGAGTTACTGACACAGTTCATAGCCATGACTATGTTCACATACAATACATATCTAATGTGGAATGTGTGACACAGGTCACAGAAGGGTATACGGATGATTCCCCTGCACATCTGCAACCATATTACTGATGCCTGGCAACTATGCCCACACATGGCTAACTTAGCAGTACTCTGTGTCCCACATGCCATCTGTGTATGTCACAGACATGAGGAGCAGGCATAACAGTGATGTCTGACACCAGCAAGGTGAATGTACTGTATCTGTATGTAATTGTATGTGTAGGTTGTGCAACACATGTATGTATTTGGATACTGTATAGGTGAATGCTTTCATGTCGTGACTAACTCAAGATGTTCAAGACATGTTATGTGGTGGTTTCATGTTATGCCCACAAAAGCTGTGCACAGGCCTGTATGATGTTTAGTGTTTCACATCTGCAATATCACCATTACACAAAGGCCATAGTTGTATGGTGATGAGCCAATGTACAACAGGGTGTACACACATGAACATCACTTCTACTATATGTGCTGCTTCATGTCTCTGTCCATCCTGCATGGCCATGTGTACACATGTTCTGACCAATGGTTGTGATGGCCATCTTATTTCACATGTAAGTGTTATCCCATATGACATACACCCATAGATATCATATGCTCCCCTGAGGACAGGGTTATGCAGACAAAGTGAGGTATGTACATGATGTGAGACATCATGTTTTGCAGGATAGTTGAGCAGTGTTGCAGTCAGCCCACTACACATCATGGGCATGTCAGATAGCACATGACATTTTGTGACATTCATAGCAAGGGAATAATCCACAAGGGTGTATCATGTGGGCCAATCATACTCCAGCTCACATATGCTCTCTGTACAGTACTGTTTGTATTCCCAACATGTGAAACATTTATATGTAGTACCTGTCCCTACAGTGAAACACAACTCCACCATTGTATTCACAGTTGTCCACAAATCTGGCAATGACAGTTTGGAAGGTTTAGTGTAGGTGTTTCATATAGTCTTCAGTTGTTTCACATGTGTAACCACTGTGATGCATTGCAGGTCTGACCAGTGTCTATTAACTGGACTACTATACATTATGTGCATGTGTGTTATGGAAGATAGCATACAATTAAGATTATGATCTTTGCATTATCAAGCCTGATAAATAATAACAATTTCACCTGACACAGGCTGTTGTCGCTGCAAAACGCCAGAGGTACCTAAACAGGAGTGTCACAGCAGTAAGATCATTATCCAGACCTGTGTGATAGCTACAGGGTGCAATGCCCATGTTAGCACATAAGCCAGTACAATACACTGTACTATGGAGTAAGCGCATCTGTGCATACATAGAGTAGCAGACTATAGTATGTGGCATGTGTGCATACATGCCTTGCATATGATGTTACATTACATATTGTATAGTAACACATGCAACTATGTGAAATATAGTTGTGTTATATATGCAGTATTGACTTACCAGTCAACTCCAGGGTCAGTGGTTGAGAGACATCCACCTCCACAATACCAGCTAAAGCTTGTGGATGGAGGTCTGCAGGTGTCCCCAGTTTGGCCAGTAGCTCCTCGGTACTGGTGAGTGGGGGCTGGGTGAGTGGCTCCCCACCTGTTGCACCTTGTTCCCTGGTGATTGCAGTAGCACACTGTTTAGCTCATCTTATGAGGTCAGTGCAGTGTCGGCGCACCTGCTGATAGGTGCGATTGTGACTGCCAACATCATTTACCCTCCTGCAGAGTTCCTCCCACAGGGCATCCCACTGCTGTGCATCCTATGGCACATGGCTGAAGAGTGTTGTATGGTGGTCGAGGAGGTATGGGACGAGGACCTCATCCTCTAAGCGGGTGTACACTGGTAGCCTGCTACGTGGCATACCTGGAAGACATAATGATGGAGACAGGTCACAGTAACTCACAGAGAAGTTCAGAAGTACAGCTAAACATACATGTGTATCACATTTATTAAGATTACAAATAAGTCTTTGCAAATCTACATGACACTAACACCACTGACATGTATAAGTCACACACATTTGACACTTACTGGTGATGTGATGTTATTGCCATATATGCGTGTGTCATGTGATGACATTGCTCATACTCCATGTGGATGTTGTCTTGATGTGGGCATGTCTGTTTGCCTGTACTGGTGTCTTTACCTATCAGCACATGCCTGGATGTGTTCACATTAATACAATCGACCTTAATGCTGTGTATGTCACATATATAGTCATACATAGCCATTAGGGACATGACCTGTGACCCTGCAGACTTGCAAGCATGTATGTGTTTTGCCATATACATCTAAATGGCACTGTACAGCTATGTAGCATCCTGCCATGTATTGCCTGTGTTGCACATGTGTAACACATGGGACAATAGCTAGCCTGAAGGTATTTGCAGGGTTGGATATCAATTATAGCATGTATGGTCATAGTGATCTAGTAGGCTATATGCCCTGAGCCAATTATGAGCCTAAGCAGACAGGTTACCTAGCTGTAGACAACAGACAGGTAGATTTCAGTGGCCAGTTCAAGCAGTGCCACAGAACTGATCCACAGGGTTACTGATATATTTGGCATGTGGTCATCACACCATTTCACAGGTAGGGGCGATGTGCAGCTTCACCGGACAGGGATGCATAGTATGGCAAGAGCATGTTAAGTGTATGGGACAGAGATCTGTCAGGCATGTTGTGATCCTTGTACTAGAAAGGTGGATGTCCATAAAGTATGTTTATTTGGGATCAGGATGTGTTAAGTGTAGCATGTCCAACACCTCTGGGTTGGACATGGCTTTATTTAGGGTAGGCTGCATGCTACATAGTGCAGCTAGGGACTGGTAAGGGCAGTGTAGGCCATCTACACATGGGCAATAACCCTTAAAGGAAATATGTGATCTATTATGGGTTACATGAGTGTTGAGTATGGCTGAGCAATTATCTCTATATTCCTGGATGTCACCCTGTCATGATTAGGGGTGCCACATACGATTACCTGACTGGTGTTGTGAAGTAACTATCAAAGGAAAGACTACTGTTCAGCTGCATCCCATACACACATAGTTGCATTATGCTGACCGCTGCCTAGGTGGTAGTTCATGGGTACAGGGTTTTTAACATAGGGGATGACAATGCAATACTTAGCTGTCAGATTGTGGCCATATGTCACACACCACACATCTGACACACAAAGGCCCTTCTGTATGTTGAACGCAGTACACATTGAGTCAACTATTGCTCCTAGTTCATAGTCATTTGCAAACATCAATAGGCTGATTCCTTCTGTGTTAGTCTGTATGGTATAGATAACAAAGAGGGGGACTACGAGGAATGAACCTTGTATTACTGTGGCTGGCACTGGTTTGATGTGCATGTACTAGTCAGACACATTCTGTAGTGTTGATTCTGCCAGCAGTCTAGTTGCCAACCACTCCTGTGACATAGGAATATAAACCTAGTTTACTGAGTGTAGCTGGAGCACAGTATGGGTGATGGTGTCCTACGACCTGGCAAGGTCATGATTATGCAGTGTGAATCAACCCTACTGTCATCTACTTCAATACTGAGTACATCAAATACATTGATCATGGTTCATGGCCTTACAGACCAGACTCAGCGGGGTAGTTGTGCACTATTTCCCATTATCAATGGTGCCTCCCCCATTGTGGAGTGTGATAACTGTTTCTATGCACCATTCGTTGTGTACACAGCCTGACATGGAGCTATGATTGAACATGATGTGTATGTGGATAGCTGATTGTTCTTACATTTGTGTGGGGTACACCCTGGGATGTTGACAGGTCCCATGAAAGCTGTATGTATGGCTTTAGAGAGTGCAGCTTGTACCTGCAAAGTTGTTATTACACAGACCCTGTAGTGTACATGGCTATATTACTAAGTGTATCTGTTGGGGGGGTGGGAGTGGGTTTAGTTTCTCCAAGACCCTATCTGGATGAACAGGTGCTATTTCTGTAGGTGCAGTACTGTCCCATGCCATAGTGCTGTGCAGCACGGCAGGTCTTCTCGTTGCCATTACGATTAATGACACAGCTATAGAAGGCTCTGTGCTTGGCCTCATAATATGTGGCTGATTAGTTTCACAGTAGCTTTGTGTGGTTTTATATGGTGTATCTGCATCTTACTGAGGCTGACCAGGGATCACCTACATTCACGTGTGTTCACTCTTGCAACAGTTACTACCTTCTGTGGTACAGTTTAAAGTGTGGTACCACCAGTTTGCCTTCTTGTTTGTGTTTGGTTGAATCCTGGTTCTGTTTCAATGGCGCAATCACTGTACGTATGTGACTGCTTAAGGTTCATTTGTGAAGGATTCAGCATTTGCACATGCATTGTCCATCTGCATGGGTGCCATGACAGTCACCACTCTACTCTTAGGAAATATAACATTGGCATTGGAGACTGACTATATGTAGCATACTGTTAGCCCTGTTTGTGTAACTACTATGATCCAGGTCATTGGGGTTGATGGAATCCAACATGCATTGAGCGCAGGTGTTAGTACATGAGGAGTCTTCCCAGTTCATAATGGAATAGTTGAGAGTAGCCATTATTATGGTTTTCTGTCTCAGACCTAATCTTCCCCATTACAGCACATTATGACAGTTGTGAAATCCATGGCATGGTGGGTGATCTGTCGCAAGGTGTAATTTGAATTCCACTTTGGCACAAAGGTAGTTGCTCAGCATAATGCATCTAAAGTTATGCAAGTGCAACTAGCGTGGGGGTGTACATATCCTTCAAGAATATGGACACACCTGTGGCCCATGTGTTCCAATAAAGGATAATGGGCAAGAGGTGAGGTATGTGTTATAACATGGTCATGCAGATGTGCTCTCCGGAGCATTGAAACATGTCTCAGCCACTGCACAGATATGCTCTCTGTGTTAGGGATTGACATATGTGTGTCCATATAGTGTTTCTGACATGTATCATTGTGTAGCGAGACCCGCAGTTTATTGCTTGTATGTCCCTGTAACAGCAGTAGACCTTCATTTGAACTGTGCATGATGAAGGCACTATAGGGGAAGCATGAACCCTAGGCAGTATTCAGATTCTCCGGGGTGACAGGTGCAGGCCCTGTCTGGCAAAGCATCATGGTCTGTCAACCATGTTATCCCAGGCAGACAGATACTGGATACCCTTTGACTTGCACCACTACACTAGACAATTGTGGAATACAATCCTTTTGTCCCTGTACTGCAGTATCATTCTGGCTAATGGCAGAATGCTACCCAACCTGCATAGGCTACAAAACCTGACAGTTCCTACATGTGTTTCCATGCAGTCCAGGCTACTGCATCACAGGTCCTGCGCAACAACATGGAATATGCCAGAGCCATGTGTATATTTCAAAAGGGGGTCTGAGTGTATGGGTATGTGGCTAATCATGGCAGACAGGCAGCTGGCAGTATGTATGCCCTCATATAGGTTGGTGTGTAACATAGTGCTAGAGTTTGCATTCACAAATGAGTACTGTTGGGCATGTTTCCAGCCACATGTTCTGAGGTGTGGCACAATTATGCAAACCATTTCATACAGTTTTCATATTTCGTTGTCTGCCTCTTCCAGCTTGGGAGGTCACTTGTTTGGCCAGATACTTAGAAGCGTCTGTGAATGTGTGTGATTTCTGGTAGTGTGTGTGGGTGTCCTTACTGTGTTCTTGTAAGGGTATGTGTTGGTTGTGATGATGAGATGCATGTGTTAACCTACACCTCATGACTGTCCAGTCCAGTCATGGCTGTAGACTGGGCTGCCTTCCAGCTTACCCCTGTAGCTGCATCCCAAACAATATGTGGGGCATGGTGTTAGGTGGGTTTGGCAGTGTACATGGCATAGAGATTACATTCCCCAGGATGGCCACATACACAAAGCTGACATTAGTAGACACCAGTAGCTGACTTGTGGACATGCCTGTATGAGCATTCAGTACTACAATACCAAGTACTGTATTTAGTTTACTTATTGCTTATGAAGATGTTTTAGGCAGTGATGCTCACATGTAAATATTTGTGTTATGGACGTGGCAACACTGGCTATTACAGAAACATTGTAGCTACCTTTAGCAGTGATCCTCCTCTGAGGAGCACATCACATCCTGTAAGTTGATTACAGATGATGCAAGTGTCTACAGGTCTGTTTCCTTCTCTGGATATATACTCACATATCCACCAGGACCATGAGCTCTGTTGGGCACAGACACTCACTCTCCAAAAAGAGTCATGTATCAATAGACTCTGATGCCACTATCAACATGATCAGGATATAATCAGATAGTGTAAGCCATCACCTATAAAGGGGCTATTACACATGGGCAGCTGTCTCCTACATCGTATACTCCTACTGCATATATTACACTGGAGTTAAAGATGATATGCAACCTGTTTCATTACCAGTACTGTGCACTACCTTACATACAGTATATGCAAGCTGCTGTTAGGTTGGCAATGAGAGGTTAGGCTGCACAAACCTGGTAGTTCAACCAGTGTGTCTCTACTCTCAATATCCACTCTATGTAGGTGTTCATATAGCCATTTGGCCCAGCTCTGTAACAAGGGTCACTACACATTTGCATAACATGTACACATGCACAGCTGTTACTGCTTGCAAATGATACTAGAGAGGACCAGCCCTGTAACAAGGATCACTACACATTTGCATAACAGGAACACATGCACAGCTGTTATTGCTTGCAAACAATACTAGAGACATCCAGCCCTGTGACAAGGGTCACTACACATTTGCATAACATGTACACATGCACAGCAGTTATTGCTTGCAAACAATACTAGAGAGGTGGATATTACATGTGTTATCTGCATGGATAGTTGCCTAGCTCTTCCAATTATCTATGCTATCATGCTGCTAAACTGTCAGATGAATACAAATGATATGTATTCTGTTATTGAGTATTGTAATCACCAATAGACATAACTACTGTTTACATAACATAACATAACTGCTATGAAGAATGGAATACAGATCTGCCTAAAATACTGTACATTACACAGTTATTGGCACAATATCCCATAATGCACACCATATTTGCACGGTAAGCCCACTTTTGACATGTTCATTTTACGTATACACCCATACATATGTCGACTGTTACAATATATATCAGCATGTACTATCCCCTGTTATAGCACATACTTTTTGGACAAATCCTGACGCTGACAGTGGCTGGAAGTGAATTGGTGAATTCCAAGCCCATAGCATCCCTTGAGGTGTATGCAGAGTTTGCCTTGTGACCTACAGCAGTACACACAGAATACTACAAGCATTACTACTGCTCAACAATACATCACTACAAGATAGCTATTTTCACTATATGCATTGATTACACTGTAATTCTTACAGAACAGGTACTACATACACAGACATACTACATGTTATACATACCATCTCAGTATTTGGAGGTGTTATTGACTAGTATAATACTCGTTTTTGGTTCATCTTTCAGTGTTTTTTACTGTCCTATAGGTAGATACAGATGGTTTGAATGTGTGACAAGGCAACCTTTTATAGTTACATATCAGTAACATGTGCTATCCCGATAATTGGTATTCCTAAGTAGCTAATTACATGCACATCAGCTGCGCTGCTACTGCCTTATCCAATACCATGGCAACAGTGGAGTATAATTGAGTACTCCACTTGGGCATTGTCCCTTTGCCTTACTTGTGAGGAAGACAGCCTGGAAGTGTTGTTTGGAATCTATTGCAACAGCTGTACGGAGATGAACAGTAATATATTGTGTGTAATGAATGCCTAGAGGATTTGGTCTAAATGTGAGTACTGCTGTTATATTTCTGAACATTGCTACTTGTGCAGCGTTTGTCTGTACCTAATACTTCTGCATATGTTTCAGTCTGGCCAGGTTGCTTGACCAGATCAAGGCTGCATAGCTATGCATATAATGTTAGTGGGTTTACAGTGTGCTTACCAGGCATATTTAGCTTGGTGTTACTGTGTATCATACTGTGCTGATAATCAGTACTCTGTAACACTTCCTGGTGTACAAACCTTTCAACCCTCAGAAACGGGATTAGTTCATACAAACCCTGTTACATCAGCAGCTGTTCAATTGTATAACAGCAACTATTTCACATAGGGCCATGTTAGTGTGTCTGTGTCCAGGTATGTTAAGGTTTCAGCAGATGTTGTACAGTAGTTGAATAATTGGTTATGGTATGACAGTATGTATTGATGTAATTATTTTGGCTGTGGTGTAGATGTTGGTGAGTGTACATAGCACATGCAGGTGTGTAGGAACCCCTTTTATACAACATCTATATGTGAGTCGGTGTTCTTTCTCTATGTGAACACCTATCCCTTAGTGGACTAATACTATGGTAATTGCAGGCTGATTCATTAAGGCACTGTTAAATGCTTCCTGTATAGCATGCAAGTGCTGTTAGTCCTTGAATCATTTTGGCAATACATTGGAATGTAATAAAGTTTTGCAAAATGAAAGATGTCTGTGTATTTCTGTCATGGATATTTGCAGTCACTGCAATTGTGTTGGTGACTGTGTCCATGAACATATTTGTAATAGTGTATTGGCATATACTCTTCATATGTTATGTTCATATTGTTTGGGGGGGGGATGTGGGATTGCTATGGTCCATGTTATACTCAGATATGAACACTTTGGATGCTGTCTACACATATGTTTGTATGTGTGTATATATGTATATATATATATTATATATATATATATATATATATATATATATATATATATATATATATATATATATATGTGTGTGTGTGTGTGTGTGTGTATATAGATATATGGATCTAAGAATTTTTGCATGAAAGTGCTAACGCCCAAATCCATTATCATCGAACACACTTTAACGAAAGCCCTTTTCACCGAAAAGCGCTCATGTTAATGTGCATAAAAAAAAAATCTACGTATATGCAGGGGGGCAAGCCCCCCTGCACCCCCCACTCCCCCCTACTTCAATATTCTCCCTCCAAGATCGCACTACAGTGGGGAAAAGGGAATTCTCCCTTACCCGCACTGTAGTGCGATCTCCAGAACAGGCATACTTACGCAAAAGTGCTTTTTCGGTGAAAAGCACTTTTGCGTAAATTTGCCCTACTGATAATTATTTGGTGGAAAGTGCATTAGGGGATCTGTATGGATCCCATATATATATATTATTGCATACATTTATCTATACCTCGATAGATGTGTAGATGTTTTTAACCTATCTATATATCTGCATATATATATATATATATATATATATATATATATATATATGTAGATCTGTATATATCGACATGTCTCTATGTATCTCTTTCTCTCTCTGTCTATATATATATATAAGCATACACCTTTCATTGGGTACATGGCGGGTTGTCCTATTTCAACACATTCCTCCCTTTTGTGTTTTAAAAGGTCTGCACACAACTGGGATATGTACATCCCAGGTAGCTTAGTGTTAGGTTACTCTGAGGATGGAGTACATGGGGTTGGTTCTAATTCTAGAAGGTGCTATTATTTTACCTCTCAGAGTAGGCACTGGTAGGGAAAGTGTGAATAATGCACAATTTAAGTGGTTGTAAGCAGGTTTGCTCTTGGTCTGTGCGACATTAAGCAAAGGTTAAACCTATGAAGCACTTCTCCATTTATCATGTTTCAGCACAGCTTACTGTCACGCAAACCCATTGAAACCTGCTTACAACTGCTTAAGAGAGCTTTAATCCACTTGCATCCAACTGCCCTTATTCTGGCCCTCAAAATAACTTAACAGCCCTTGAGCTCGGGACCATGAATACCACAGTCACTGACTTTATCACTAAGGCATCTGAGATATGTACAAATGTTATAGTGTTTAGAATATACATTGTACTACAGACATTCCTCACTACTGAAAACAAATGCGACAGTCAGCTGGTGTACATATGTCTGATACATGTTAATGTTCATATGTTTGTGAAATCAGGTGTTGCAATGTGACATGACAGGGTGCATTATGAATGAGAAAGGTTCTTGTTTTGTGTCCTTTTTATATTGTCCCCATACTCCATGTATACCCCTCCAGTTCACTTATTGAACATCCGACCCAGGCCCTCCTTGATGCATGATTTCATTACCCATCAGTCCTCCCCACCCCAATCTTCACATAGACAACAACCATCCCTTCTATGGTGAATTAGGTTAATATTAATAGTTATAATACCAAAGCTGCATGTGTTTTGTGTACACTTCAATTCCTTTGGAGTGCTTCTGTGTCACGAAGTGTGTTCATAGATGTTTATATATATATGGCTATTAATGTAACTGTATATTATACATATATATATATATATATATATATATATATATATATATATATATATGTGTGTGTGTGTGTGTGTGTGCAGACATCATTGACACAGATATAAATATATATATATATATATATATATATATATATATATACATATATATATTTCGTATTAATTTGTAACAGTAATACATATGTAGTCTGGAATGTGTTGGTTCACAAACTACAGTACATTACAATGTACTGTACATATGTAAGCAAAGTGACTGTCCCATTTGTGATCATTACAGTGGAATGCATATTTTATAAGGTGTAGTCTCAAAACTATGAAACATGTATACACCTTAGATGTCTTAGTGGTAAGTCCCATGACTATAGTGTGCATGGTCCAGGGCTTAACACCTGCGATGCTTTACAAATGTTTTTTACTCCAGAATAAGGCCCATTTAAGCAGCTGTAAGCATGTTTAAAAGTGTTTGTGTGACATTATAGCAGCGGTTAAACACAGTAATACAAACTGTGTAACATATAACCTGTGCACGCAAAAACGGCCACATACACTAACTACTCAGGATATATACATGTCAGTGAAGTAACATCTCACTATGAGCTGACATAGCATTACATTCTTTGTTGACTGTACTCTCCAGCACACATGGGTTTATATGGGTGTTTCGAATGTTTATTATACAGATGATTACTACCTATATATGCAAGCTATGGTTAAGGTATACTTTTGAACATGATAAACATCCCTGCCTTTATCGGCATTGTGACCTCGAATGCACAGATACTATGCAAATGCTGTAACCATTACACTGTTGACATTAATGTTGCTTCTGCCTATTTCCTGTTTAGATGATTTCTTTGTGTAAGCTAGGCTAAGCAAAGGGTGGAGGCCCCTAAACCCACTGAGCTTCACTTACTCTTGAAATAACAACATATAACAAATGTACTGTGAGACAATACGTTACATTCCTAACTACATTAGGCATAGCCCCTCACTGACACACTTCAAGGGAAACCTTGTTGTGTGAATGGGTAACAGAATATACACCCCTGAGATCATGTGTCCCAGAACCATACAGCCAGGAGGTGGGGGAGCCTGTCCAGTTTGATAGCTACGAGACTTGTTGAGGAAATTGAATGGTGTTGAATTGTCACATTAACATGCCCTCTTCAGATCACTAATTGCCCCTATCACCCTCCATAACCCCAGTCTTCAACAGCTTCCAGCAACTTTGCCTGGAATTGCTTCATTGGCTATGCTTGATAGAGGCTCAGTTACTTCATCAATGGTGCAGAGAAAGCCAACACACTGTAGCTATCCTTCTAATTGCCCTTGGGCAGATAGGTAGTAGGCTATCTGTGAACCTCTAATGTGCAAGCCATCACAGCCATAATATGTGAATAAAGAGACCTTCAGATCACAATATACAGTGAGAAATCACCATGTAGTCAGGAAACAGTTAAGTACAGCAAGAACATACAGAACGCTGATACTTAGTCACTCCAAAAGCATATCTTGGAAGCTAGAAGACTTGTATATGTTTAAGGCTTTCTATTGCTTACCAGTAGGTTACCTACAGGAGAGATGAAAAACAAGCACAGATGGGGAACATGCATGCAACAATACCATACCGGCCTATATGTCAGCCTTAGGCTTTGGAATACTGGCCAAGGCTATTGGCACCTCCATGGTGCCTTATTTAGGTGAGTCTTGAAGGTGAATACTAGCTCCGTAAACAGCACAATAGTAGAATCAATGAGGGTTATGCTACTCAACACCAGGGGTTGTGATCACAACATGCATGCACTCACAGCACTCCTCAGGATGGACAACAGCAACATCTGTGCAGTAACTGAGATCTGTCTTAAGGCTACTGAGAGCACACCAGCACTACCAGACTACAACCCATACAACACATTTCAGCCACAGAACATGGACTGGCACAGACATAGAGGGGGTGTATCCATATTCATCAGGGATACCTACACCTCCAAGTTAGTGGGGCAGCATGATACCTCTGAGATCATCCATGTGCAGCTAACATCAGCCACAATTGCAATGTAAATTGTGGCCTGCTGCAGATCACCCTCCATGACCTAGGACCACCACTCCAGCTACCTGGAGACAGTGGAGAACATGACAGTTCTAATGCACACCCTGGTATTGGTCAATGTCAACTACCATACCATTAACTGGGAAACATTCCAGTACTCACTTCCAGGCCCAGCGCTTCCTGGAATTTATCACGTCATCTGCCCTGTATCAGGTGGTAACCTCCCTAATGAGGGGTGGAAACATACTAGAAGTGGTCATCACCAGCATGGGCAACAGGTGCACCACAGCGGAGGTTAACCGGTCACTGGTTAGATCTGACCATGAAGTATTCACTGGTTCCACACCCAAGCATCTCCCCCACCCATGGATACCACAGTGTATACCTTTCCTACAGCTAAATTTACACTACTAGTGGGAGGGGTGGGGGTTTCACAGCCCCCACGCTAAGGGGAAACACTGCTCAAGATACAGACAGATTTACAAATGCAGTCTATAAGCACCTACACGGATGTATGGATTGTGCCATCACTGGTAAACCAAGACTCTCTCCTCCTAGACAAGGACACCAGTCTGGTGGACCTCTGCAATAAACAGGCTATACTACAGAAGTAGGACAGAATTCCAGACAAACAGCAAATCCCACAAATGGCAGACATCCACGACCACTATTAGTATGATACATAGGTCCCTCATGACATCATCCATGGCTAACATCAGCAGGAGAATACGCAAGGATTTGAAAGATAACCACAAAGCCTTCTTTGGCTATGTCAAGGATCTAAGTGGTGACACACAAATTTGCACTGTGCCGGTGAAATATAGCACAAAATTTGCTGACCCTACTGATATCACCAACATCCTGAAATGGCCCTCTATAACAGCAGGGCACAGCATCAATGGAGGAAGATGTTGTCCCAGACTGCATCTTGCAAACTGTACAAGACAATCTGACCCCGCACCTAATTATGCTTTCCAACCTCAGCCACCTCACAGGCTTCATGCCCATACAATAGCACATGGCAACAGTTATTCCACTCCATCAAGGTGGAATCACAAGTGACCATGGTAACTACTACCTCATAAGCGTGACTAGCCTGGTCTGCAATGGTATGGATCGTATCCTCATGGCACTCATTAACAAAGACATTGGTAACCTCCAAACATGTGACCCAACCCAGGTCAGCTTGGTTGAGTGCAGTTCATGCCTACTGAACCTGTTTGGCATCTTACATACAGTCACCAAGACATTAGATGACAGGGGAGGTGGTTCACACATACTTCTTGGACCTCGCCAAGGCTTTTGACACCATGCCCCACTCAGGTATTATTGATAAACACACCAGCCTGTACATACACCCATACATCACAGGTTGGGTTGCCAATGGGCTTACACACAGAACCCACATGGTACGACTAGCGGTCTCCAGGTCCTATTCTTGACCAGTCATGACTGGTGTCCAACAGGACTCAGTCGTGGGAGCCCTACTGTTTGGCATATACTTTTCAGAGGTACAGACAAACACAGGTGGACTACGGCAGACCATGTCTGGCAATGACTGCGAACTGGGAGCTATGATTGATAGTCCAGCTGACACAGACATCCCTCAAGGGGCCTCACAGAGACAGTCACAGGTTGTCAATGTCACAGCCTCCAGCCAAGTGTCACTAACTGCATGGTCATTCCATTGTGGAATATTAAGCACCCACATATTAAGACTTAAGTGGCAGCCACTTTAATATGGACGAGGTAATGGGGTATCTGGGGACTAAGGTAGATAGTGATCTCCCCTTTGACAATCATATCTCCACAGTAGTTAGGAAATCCTTCTATGTAGGCCATCTGATTACTAAAGGATTCCCATCTAGACATACTGGAGTTATAGTCCCCCTTTACTCATCACTCATCAGTCTCATCATAGGGTATAATAACCCATTTGGGATGTACCTCAGAAGACACTACCAACAGCTGGAAGGTCTATGAATTTACTTCGCCAAGGGGAATACTGGTGTCCAACATATGGCCTATGCAGCCAGACTGAATAAACACCTGTTTTACTCAGTGGCATCTCATTTACCCAGAAATGATCTCCGATGGCCAACACAGCCATGTCAAACTCAGGCTTAATGGATATGTTCCACCTATGGGAATCCACATCACAGTGAACCACAAACTGTAGTGAGCTGAACCTTGCCACAACAATAACTGGAAGATGCTGGAGGGACAGATTCCTGTCACAGACACTCCCCATACTTTGGAACTACATCCCTAACTACATTATACAGAGCCCCTCACTAACACTCTGCAAGAGAAACCTTGAAGAGTGGATGGGGAGCAGTAGATGCACCCCAGTGATCCTGCCATTGGCTCTGCTCCACAGAGGAACAGTTAATAAATCAATGGGGTGGAAAAAGTTAACACATATGAATGGCCTCTGGCAGTTGGCACATTGTGAAAGGACAATGCATACGAGCGGCCCGCATAACATCGGATCATCCAGACATCTTACAAGAACTTGAATATATAAGTACCATGATTAAGGAGAGGGGTTATCCATCCTTTGTAGTGGAAGATGCCATCACATATGTTAGTATTGAGTGGGGAAAGAAATATAAGCTCTTGTTAGGGATGGTTGCAAGGAACAGTACTCCCCTGGACAAGGAGATAACTGGGAAAATGACCAATGAGTATAGTACAGCTTGTGTATTGCCATTTAATGATCATACAGGGCAAGTTAAAAAGATTATAAGAGATAACTGGAATATACTCAAGTGTGATGAGGGCATTTTTACAACAGTGGGTGATGAGCCAAAATTTGTGCACAAAATAGGATGTAATTTGAAAAAGAAATGTCAGGGTATGAAAACATATACACACTATGACAAGGGAGGTACAAAAAAGTGTGGACATTGTAATTATTGTTCAGCTATTTTGGAAGATGTGTCCCTGGTGGTGGGGAACAAAATAAAACCTGAATTTATTTTAGGAAAGGGAATTATCAAACACAAAATGTCATTTATTTTGCCAAGTGCACTGGGTACCCCAGTCTTTATGTAGGTAAAACTGGGAGGCATCTTAAAGACAGGATATACGATCACTTGTATGTGATCAGGAAAGAGGATGTAAATAATGCACTATTTAGACATGTTAGAGATAGTGTGGGCTGTACCACTTTTGAGTTTGTAATTTTGGAAGTTTTTAGTTAATCAAACAGAGGGGGAAATTTGAATGCATTGTTAGAAGGAAAAGAGGTGAGATGACAAATACTTTTAAATGCCACCACACCACCTGGCATTAATGAACACATTTCCATCAAGCCAGTGTTACAAGCTAGGATATAAGTGAATTCCAGCTTTTATATGTTGAATTTATTTATTTTTCACAACATTGTTCAGTATATATTTATTTTTAAATTTAACCATCTAAGTAGATATCATTCCTTGTATACAGGATATGACATCAGTGTATTTATATTGGATCATTAGTTGTGTAGAATTAATTGGTTGAGTAGGGTATTTAAACTATCAGATTATTTTATGCTGTGTTCTGATGAAGTCTATGATTTGTAGATGAAAGCGCTTAACATATTTATATAACAAGTCTAGTAAATTATTGTTTTTACAATGTTTTTTTCTCCTTGAGTCTTCTCAGTTTGTGGTATTCTCTTAATAATTTTACTCATTCTGCAATATAATACATGTGTTTGGTCAACTGGCATGGCTCTGATTTTATGTTCACAAAAATGTAAACCATTTTCTACGGTTTACATTTCTGCATAATTACACTACGCCTGCACCACTTCCTGGATCACTACATACCTTCATTTGCATGCTACATTGTTGCACATGGGATAATTAGCATACAGGGCCTGGGAGTTGTGCGGGCATAGCGTACACAGGTAGTGCACGTGGAAACAGCTCATACTTGAATCGCTCAGCAGCCATATTTGGTGTAGGAACGCTGACGCTATGCCTGCACCTGGCACAAGTTTCATGAATCCTGGGGAATATAAACTAACAGCAGCATGAACTACACTCACTTAGCCTTCTATAAAAGCAATTGAAAGGTATAGCCTCTAAGCCTTCTAAGAGCAGTAGCATTCAACACGAATGATTACAGATGCAGTCAGAACATGAATAAGATTTTTAAGCAGTTAAAAGGATGCCTGACAGATATATAATTAAGCTTTACTTTCATGAAATAAGACAGTTTGTCATTTAATACAGGATCTAGCTCTCAAAACATATAGGAGTTCTGAACATTAGTTACAACTTAGCACAATCAAATGATTCAGCAGTTAACAGAAATAACCAAATAAATCAAAAGTTAAACAGTAATAAGACAGTAATGTATACCAACTCTAATATAAATGTGGCACTGCTCTACTTACTAGCTGTGCATGCACAATGAACAGAGGGGTAGGGAACCTAAAGCAGTTATAAGATAGAAAATAAATGTGACTTAGGTAGTTGAGAGATGGTTTAAAGATGGCGTCAGAGAAGGGGACTGACTAATGAAGATAATCAGGGGTGGAGCTGGGGGTGGGAGTAGCAGACAGGGAATGGAGTACAGAGCAGCTAGAACAGAATTAGCCAAGAACTTGTGTCCCTCCCCCACAAGGAGAAGACCTGAAAAACTATCAGTTTAAGCTGAGTAATGAGCTTAAAATATCAGTATCTAACAAAATCTTAATATAAGTACCTCTAGAATACTTTAATTTCCACTGCAGGTACATAAACAGGGTTAGTAAATATCCAGAATAAACGAAAGTGTCTCCAAAGTTGTAATTCACTCGATTTAATATTCGACAAGATAACCAGCCACATACAAAAGTTAAAAACAACATTAACGCCTTTAAACAACATAGAATTTTTTGTCCTTCACAAGTTCACATCATCAGATAATCATTATAATATTTAATTTATAATACTTTAAATACAACTCTTTGTTCAAAAAAACAAATGAATTTTAAAATGCATTAGTGGAACTCAAATCAAAAGTTTGCCTTCCCTTTGATTATTTTTAATTTTTTTCCATTATAATTATAAAAATAAATCATATTTCATGTTTTGTTTTTTTTCAATTCATACTGCATTCTTATAAATATTGTTTTTGAAAAAAAAAAAAAAAAAAAATATAAACAAAAAATATATATATATATATATATATATATATATATATATATATATATATATATACATAAACAGGGTTGTTTGGCAGTTTTAGATAGAGTTGTGATTAGTCTAGAGACTATGCTGAAAGTAAAAACAAAATGTGTGTGTGTGTGTGTGTGTGTGTGTGTGTGTGTGTGTGTGTGTGTGTGTGTGTGTGTGTGTGTGTGTATGTGTGTGTGTGTGTGTGTGTGTGTGTGTGTGTGTGTGTGTGTGTGTGTGTGTGTGTGTGTGAGGACGATTCAATGTTTTGGCCCAATCTAGTGTCAGTTGGCTGGAGCCCCTGAAATGACAGGGCTGATGGTGACATATTCGAGAGTGGCCTCAGTGACTGAATTGGTAGGGTTGAAAAGGTCCTGCATTGTACTGCAAAATGATGCCATGACCCAGACAATTGACACAGGAGTTAATGATGACAGTTCTGTGGTTGAGGGCTAGATTCTCCCTATCTGTTCCCAGTCATGTGTCCCCCAAACTTTTGTTTCTCTCACCATACCTCACCATCCCTGTAAAGAAGAAAAGAAAAAGAAAAAGAAATGATTACCTGTCCCATGAAAAAAATATTCCCCATACATAGCTCACCACTTTACCTGCATGTCATCTTTATACACTTGATTTGGTCCAATTAGCTCTGCAACATTATTCTGTCATTGTCACCCATCCTTGATATGGTTTCTCTCCAAGTCATGAAATTGTGTCTACAATTCTACATTTTTTGTTGTAAAGAAGTGTATAGCTAAGGTGCTTTCCCACCACCATCCTACAAATTCTTGTATTATTTCCCTTGTGCCCTACTTTCTCCTTGCCAACCTTGTTTTCACCACTGTCCTATCAACCCCTTCCTCACATGTCTAATCTGGTCAAAAATAGAATCACACACAACACACAGGGCCAGACATGGCTCATCTAAAAGCCATCACTTTTTGTCCTCAGCATTAGTGCAGAGTTTGGTACCCCACACCAATGTTGAGTGGCAGTGAATGGTGTTTCACATCATATGGCAAAAACTGGTGTTTTTACCATTGCCAACAGTAGTCCGGTTAGCTTCATGAAAATCTGCTTAAATCTGCTGTGCTACAGAAATACAGAGTAAAGGCAGGGTAAATACACTACTTTGAAACAGTTATACTAACAGTTCTTAGTCATCTGGATGTAATGAACTTCAAGTTCCTATCTGGTGTGTTGAGATAATTCTTTTGTCTATAGACTGATGTTTTTGAAAACCGTCAAGGATTGTATTAAAGCTGTATGTCAACTTATTATTTTTTTATGATTTTATATTCCTATTGTATGTTTAATGCCAAACATCTGTATTTAGCTACAGTTACAACATTTTATGAACATAGCAACCCATCATAATCCTGTTTATGTATACGTTATGTTTCTCCTTTTTGATCTCTGTTTTCTCCCTAATGGAAACACTTGATTGTACACAGCATGGCAGATAACTTATTTTGAAAAAAACTAACAGAAACATACCAGAAAGATGTTACAAAATAGCCCAGAAAAATACAACATTCTTTGTCTGTGTCTATGTTTTCCCACTTCTGCATCATCACTTTTTACTGTTTTATATTTATTATGCTACTGGATATAATATACACTTTATGGGATTTTACAGTTTTCATGAATGCAATAAAGACTAGTACATATATTTTCCTTTGCTTCATTCTGTTGTCAGATTTGAACTTTGTAAAGTAGGAGTTCCTATGTGACATGGTTAGATTTGTTTTGGAATACTGTCATGTTATGAATGCAGATGTATTCCAAAGTGTTCTTGAATGTTTTGTATGATTCATTTCTGTATAAGTGTTGGCTGCTCATTTTATTAACACACTGTTATCCAGCTACCGTATTAAAGTGCTTGATTCCTATTGGGAACACTTTTTTGTACAGCTCATGAGCAGATAATTAAGATGACAAATAGAAGAATAGCACAACGCAAATATGAGAAGAAATGAACCATAATCTAACCTCTTAATATATCTGTATGTGTCCCTGTCTCCAAATGCCCCCTTCTCCATTCTGTGCCATCAAATTAGCTTCCTTGATTTAATACAGTTTCAGTAAGTCAGGTTTCCACCAGCAATAATATGCTTTTTTCCTCATGTGTTTCATAATTAACCTGTAACATACATATAATGAGTAAAAGGACTACAGCTGTCATAAAAGTGTAAATCATGACACTTGAAACATGACCATAACACATGGTTGTATGCGTGTACTGCTAGTTTGAGTGCACATCAGCCCAGAGTACCATACATTACTGTTAATTCTCATTCTAAGGTCAAGACCTCAAGATATGACTACACATAGATTCATAGACTAGTGCTAAACTAACTGTCATTGTGGGCTATTTTAAGTCTACCCAATTACCTTATGTGAAAATCAAAGCCTGTACCTTGTGTCTGTAAGGTAAACAGATTAACCATTATGCCAACCTCCCAACCTTTGCCATCTGCTGTGTAAATGAGCTTGCCAGTGATGCACTCTATGGAGAGAGTTTAAAAAAGAATACACAAAAAAGTATATGTTTAGTTTCTACACCTTCTGTATCTGCTAATGGAATTTTGAAAACAAGGTATCTGGATTTCAGAGAGATGTTGACTCAATTAAAAAGAGTCTGTTAATGTATGTCTGCACTCCAATGGTTGTATTTGCAACTTTGTTGCAATGGTGTGTAATCTATTCACGCATAATCCATCAGTGTTATTCAGAAGTGAACTGTCATATTCAGGAAGTGTCTGCTTGTATTGTCAATACATATTGTGCAAGCATGCACCGATACATCTGACACTGAATAATAAATGGTTACTATCTGAATGGAATGAATGCCTGCTTGACAATCCAGTTTTACAATCATACTGTAAAACAAGTACATGTTACTCACAATATCTCAATGTACATGAATGACAGTATATATATATATATATATATATATATATATATATATATATATATATATATATATATATATATATATGTTATTAGAGAAATATGTCATCACATAGGACAAGCAGGCACATCCATTTGTCCTAAGACCTGTGATGCCCAGTAACTGATGTTCCAAACACTGACATTTTAATACTTACAAAATGTGCATTTTCACATCTTTATAATCAGGCTTCTCCTGTGGAACTTGTGATTCATACTGTGTTCTCTAGATTGTTTAACTAATTAGGTAGGTGGTTTAAATCTGACAGTGGTGAACTTGTGTGTATGAGTGGTTTTACTGTCAGGTTAGTAAAACTTCAGCAACAGATGGGTCATGTGCACTTCCACTGAGGAGAAAGCTTTAACTTTATCCAGAACACCCTCTGCACTTTTTACCACTTTTAACACAAACATTTTCTCTGTAATACACTGATGAGGACATCCTGTCTAAAATTCAGTCTCTCCCATTAATAGTCAGACCTCTCCTGTGGCACTAGCAATTCAGACTGTGTTTTCCACATTGTGTAATCTACTTATGTAGGTGATTCATATCTGACATTGGTGAACTTGTATGTGTGTGCGTGTGTTTTAGAGTTAGGCTAGTAAATGCTCAACAACAGATGTTATCAACCTTCACTCAAGAGAAAGCTTTAACTTTGAACACAGCTCTGCATCCCCTTATCTCACTTTTAACATAAACATCTTCTCCTCAACATACTGATTAGGTTATCCTTTCATAAGGGCACTCTCTCATTATATATGCCAAACTTCTGTAGATCTTCCAGCTGGTACAGTGTTCACTAGAGTGTGTAATGAGATAGGTAGGAGGTTCAAATCTCACAGTAGTGAACTTGTGTGTGGCTTATATATTAGGTACACATAGCTTCCTTAAAGGTAGAACAGTTGAAGAAGCTAGAGATGATGGAAATGAAGTGCCTGAGAAGGTTGGTAGGATGCACACTGTGGAACAGATGAAGAAATGAGGACAAAAGAGCAGAAGCCAAAGTAGTTCCAATTGCAGAAAAGATCAAAAACAATAGATTACGGTTGTTTGGACATGTGCAGAAATGCAGAAGACAATCTGGTGAGAAAGATTTGGGACATACAGGAAGAAGGTAAGAGGAAGCAAGGACATCCAACAAAGAGGTGCAGGGATTGTGTGAAAGAAGATCTGGGTCAACCAGGCATGAGTGTTGAAGAAGGCAGGAGTGTGGCACTGAATCAAGGCAGTTGGTGACAGTTAACACAATACCCTAATCTCATGTAGAAAAAACTGGGAAAAAGGGTGTAGATGGTGATATAGCTTCCTTAACAAACATGCTGCATTTATTTCCACTCAGGGAAAGAATTTAAATTGGGGGAGGACTCCCTTATTCTTTTAACCAGATTGTTTAATGAAATCTTGAAAAGTAAGAGGATGCCTGAGGAGTGGAGAAAAAGTGTTTTGGTACCTATTTTTAAAAATAAGGGTGATGTGCAGAGCTGTGGTAACTACAGAGAGATAAAACTGATCAGTCACAGCTTGAATTTATGGGAGAGACTGGTAGAAGCTAGGTTAAGAACGGAGGTGATGATTAGTGATCAGCAGTATGATTTCATGCCGGGAAGTAGCACTACAGATGCGATGTTTGCTCTGAGTGTGTTGATGGAGAAATATAGAGAAGGTCAAAAGGAGATGCATTGTGTCCTTGTGGACATGGAGAAAGCATATGATAGGGTGCCCAGAGAGGAGTTGTGGTACTGTATGAGGAAGTCAGGAGTGGCAGAGAAGCATGTAAGAGTGGTACAGGATATGTATAAGGGTAGTGTAACAGTAGTGAAGTCTGCAGTGGGAGTGACAGATGGGTTTAAGGTGGAGGTGGGATTACATCAAGGATCTGCTCTGAGCCCATTCTTATTTGCAATGGTGATGGACAGGTTGCCAGATGAGACAGTTGAGATCAGACAGGAGGCCCCATGGATTATGATGTTTGCAGATGACATTGTGATCTGTAGTGAGAGTAGAGACCTGGTTGAGGAGACCCTGGAGATGTGGAGATATGCTCTAGAGAGGAGAGGAATGAAGGTCATCAGGACTAAGACAGAATATGTGTGTGTGAATGAGAGGAAAGATCCCTTGCAAGACTATCTGCAAATATACAGAGCTGAGTATATTTTTCTTTAATATAGAGTTTAATTGTTGCTTAGATATCTGTTGTCTCACTGTTCTGAGAGACTGATCTACAAATATACAGGGCTGAGTATTTTTTAGCTTAATAGTTGTACTATTTTAGTGGTCGCTCAGATCTCTGCTGAAACTGTCTTCCCTACCCCCACCCCCATTTTCTGCCTTGTCTTCAGCTGATATAACTGTTTTTTATAGATTGTGTGTTACCTAACCCAAGGTTCCCTCAACTTGACCTGTTAATAACAGCCTGCATTTAAATTGGAACCTGTGTTCCGAGAGACTGCCTTACAAGACTATCTGCAAATATACAGAGCTGAGTATATTTTTCTTTATTATAGAGTTTAATTGTTGGTTAGATATCTCTTGTCTCACTGTTCTGAGAGACTGATCTGCAAATATACAGAGCTGAGTATATTTTTTTGGCTTAATAGTTGTACTATATTAGTGGTTACTCAGATCTCTGCTGAAACTGTCTTTCTCACTCCCCCTCCCTGTTTTTGGTTTGTAGTTTAAATTTGGTGGCATTTGCAGTGCCCGCCCCACTGTAGATTTCATCTAGGACACTCCCCCAGTCCCATCTCTTTACCGCATTCTACCTAATAAACCCTTTCTGCACTTGCTTTTAGTCTTTTTTAATTTAATTGCATTTTTCAAACTGTGTGTGGTCTAATATTGCTACATACTCAAGCGTGCTAGCTTGCACTGCATGTAAATTGTTTTTACTACTGTTTTTGCTACTTTTCGGTAAAAAAAAAAATCTGTAAGCCTGTTTCCTACCTTTCCTGTAACTAGTGTTCCAGATACAGATTTGCTGTATCCAGGACTGTTTGTAAGCTTCTGAGTCCCCCAAGCCTTTCTGTGTTGGAGAGAAGCCTTCTAGCTTATCAGTTTGAGTGGTAAGCATAAGGTAACCTGTCTACCTCATAAGGAGTGGCTCTGGCCCAGAATTTGTAGTTATTGGCCGTTTGGGCAATATTCCATCTCTCTCAACTTTCTGATTTGAAAGCCTGCATTTGCACTTGTTTCAGTCCTGTAACTCATCTAGTGCAGATACAGATTCTTAGTTTTAGCACTTAAATTTGCTTATTCATGCTCAGCAATTGTTCAGAACTTGTAAGCACTAAATAAGCTAATAATTACTAGAGCACTCAATCTTCCTCATTAGCTAGAGGAAAACAGTTTTTGTACTTACGTTTCTCACTGGCGTTGAGAAAAACAGCTCTTGTACTCACTTTCCTCACTTATCTAGAGGAAAATAGTTTTTTATTCAGGCATGTCCAAGAGTCAACTCCCAGTGTTCTCCACTGTCTGTCTGATGAATCTGGGCATCTTGAGGCAATGTAGAAATTGCCTCATGTACACAGACAACCCTCTCCTCCTAACATCCAACACTACAACCTGTGAGAGATGCACTTATCTAGCCAAACTGGAGGTAAAGCTCTCTCCAACCAAGACTGAACCTGACAGTCATGAAGAGAAGGTAAACATTTGCACCACACCACACTCATCACATAGTCTCACTACGTCTACACCACCAAAATCCACACATAGAAACTCAAAAACATTCACGGAGGCTCTCAATAATAATCTGCCTAAGCAACAGAGACCTCCAAAGCAGAAACACAAGCAACCTCCATCCCCCAACACAACCCAAATAACACATAGCCCACAGACTCAGTGTGCCACTCAAACACAGCCAATAAGGCAAAACAACATACCCAACACACTAGTCATAGGTGACTCTATAGTCAGGCACACTGATGTCCCACTCACCAGGCTAAACAAGGGGGAGGTTACTGTCAGCTGCCTGTCGGGTGCCAGGATCCGTCACATAACCCACGCACTCAAGTCACTCCACAACAAGTACAAATATGACTCTGTCATTGTCCATGTTGGTGTGAATGACCTGAGACATACCCCCCTGGACTACATGAAAAGAGACATGGAAGAGCTCTCCGATCTTGTAGCCGAGGCAGGTATGACCCTAGCCCTGTGAAGCATTCTGCCATCGCCCAGAATGATACCGCACTACAAGGACAAAATGATTGACTTCAACAATTGGCTAAGCTTCTGGTGTCATTCTAAGGGGATCTAGTATCTGTCTGCTTGGGATGACATGGTCAACAGACCACGATGCTTTGCCACAAATGACGTGCACCTGTCACCCCTGGAATTCCGGCTACTGGCTAAGGCTCTTGCTGCCCCTATAGTGCCTTTTTTAGGCAGGGTTCAAGTAACAAATTCACCACCATAACAGGAACAAGCATGCAAAAACTGAGGGTAATGCTACTCAATACTAGAAGTTTAAATTTTAAAATGCACTCACTCGAGGCACTTCTTAAAATGGAGAACATCGATATCTGTGCAGTGACTGAGACCTGGTTCAAGGCTCTAGAGAGCACCCCTGCACTACCAGGCTATAACTCATACCACACTTTTCGGCCATGTAACCTGGACCAAAACACCAAATGTGGGGTGTGTCCGTATTCATTAAGAATATCCACACCTCCAGACTAGTTGCTCAGCATAATGCATCCAAGGTTATCCAAGTGCAACTAACTCTTGGCAAAACTGCAATCCAAATTGTAGCTTGCTACAGATCCCCCACCATGCCCCAGGATTCCCACTCCTCTTTTCTTGATGTACTGGAAAATATTAGGGTTCAACCAAACTCTCTAATAATGGGCGACTTCAACTACCCCACCATTAACTGGGAAAACTACTCATGTACCAACTCCTTAGTGCAACGCTTTCTGGAATTCATAAACTCCAATGGCCTAGATCAACTTATCCACACCTCCACCAGGGGCAACAATATCCTAGACCTAGTCATTACCAACATGAGTGACCGGTGCTCCACACCTGAAGTCAACTCCTCGTTGGTCTGATCCAACCATAAGCTAATCACCCTTGATATCCACATCCAACCCCCACCCCCCATTAAGGAAACCACAGTAAAAAATTTCTCCAAAGCCAACTTCATGCTTCTTAAGACATTTCATGACACCCATGCAGATGGACAATACAGTTACAACTGCTGAATCCTACACAAATGCACTCTATAAGCACTTACATGAGTGCATGGATCGTGCTATCCCAAACAGAACCAAGACACTATCCTCCAAAAAAAGGAAGCCAATCTGGTGGTCCCCTGCCATAAACAAACTGCACAACAGAAGGAAGAAATTGTTGCAAAAGAGAGTAAAATCCCATGAGTGGAGGAGCTCCCTGGTCAGCCTCAGTAAGAAGCTGAGATCCCTTATAAGATCCTCCAAAGCTAACTACGAAAATAAAATCACCACTAATTCCAAGGACAACCACAAAGCATTCTATAGCTATGTCAAGAATCTCAATGGCAACACCCAGATCTGCTCTGAGTTACAGCACAAAGGCATGAAAATTACAGAACCAACTGATATTGCCAACATCCTGGCAGGTCGGTTCAGTGCTAACTTTACCTCCCCCTCACCCCCTAAAGGGCCCATATCTATACAGGAAGAATGCAGAGTCCCTGTAATCACAACTACGCAGGTGAAAGCTGCACTCTCTAAAGCCAAAAACACAGCATCCATGGGACCAGACAACATCCCAGGCTGCATTTTACACGAACTTCAGAATGAACTGGCTCCCCACTTAAGCACCATGTTCAATAATAGCCTTGCATCAGGCTTTGTGCCCACTGAATGGTGCACAGCAACAGTTATCCTACTCCACAAAGGGGGAGCCACCACTGATCCTGGGAACTATAGACCTATTAGCCTGACGAGCCTGGTCTGCAAGGCCATGGAATGTATCATCATGGAACTCATAAACAAAGACATTGGTAACCTCCAAACTCTGGATCCCATCCAGTTCTGGTTTGTGAAAGGAATATCATGCCTCCTGAACCTGATTGACTTCTTTGAGGCAGTCACCAAAGCCATAGATGAGGGTAAGGTGGTTCACACAGCCTATCTTGACCTCGCCAAGGCTTTCAACACCATCCCCCATTCTGGAATTATAGCTAAATTCAATAAACTAGGCATAAATCCCTACATCACAAGATGGGTTGCCAACTGGCTAACTGACAGAACCCACACTGTAAAAGTTGCAGACTCCAAATCTAACCTCAAACCAGTGACAAGTGGAGTACCACAGGGTTCCGTCCTGGGACCGCTTCTGTTTGGTATCTACTTCTCTGAAGTACAGGCTAACATAGAAGGCCTCTGGCTAACAAAGTTCACAGATGAATGCAAACTAGGAGCCATAGTCAAGTCCCCAAATGATGTGAACATCTTACAGAAGGGCCTCTCTGAGACAGATGCCTGATGTCAGAGCCATGGCCTCAAGCTCAATGCCAAAAAGTGCAGTGTCATCCCCTTTGGTAAAAACTCTGTACCCATGAGCTACCACATAGGCAGCAATCTATTTAACACCGAATGCGTGATAAGAGACCTTGGGACCCAGGTGGACAGTAGTCTCTCCTTTGATAGTCACATCGCCACAGTAGTCAGGAAGTCCTTCTATGTGGCACACCTCATCATAAAAGGGTTCTTATCCAGGAATAAAGAGGTCATCGTTACCCTCTGCTCAACACTCATTAGACCCATTATAGAGTACAACGCCCCTTTTGAAACGTACCTCACAAGACATCTGCAGCAGCTGGAAAGGCCACAGAAGTACCTCACAAAGAGGATTACTGGACTCAAACAAATGCCATACACTGACCTCCTCAAATAACTCCAGCTTTACTCCGTAGCATATTGCCTACTCCGAGGTGATCTCTGCCTAACATATAAAGCTGTGTCAAACCCAGAGCTGTTGGACATGCTACACCTAAAGAAATCCCAATCCCTCCAAGCTTCATGCTCTAGGGACCTAAACCTTGTCACCACAATAAACAGGACATGCTGGAGAGATAGATTCCTATCCCAGAGACTTCCCATACCTTGGAACAGGCTACCCATCTATGTCAAGCAAAGTTCTTCATTAGCACTCTTCAAGAAAAATCTTGATGAGTGGGAAATAGGAAATACACCCCGGGGATCACTTCTGTGTCTCTGCTCGACAGTGGCACAGGAAAATAACTTTCTTGGGTGGCGTAAGCCAGGGAACCTTGTTGGCTAGGCTTATGTAGGCCCTTGGGCCGATAGCCTAGTATCTACCTATGAACCTATGAAGGGTGAGGATGCAGGGAGTAGAGTTGGTAAAGGTGGATGAGTTTAAGTACTTGGGATCAACAGTTCAGAGTAATGGTGAGTGTGGAAGAGAGGTGAAGAAGAGAGTACAGGCAGGGTGGAATGGGTGGAGAAGAGTGTCAGGAGTGATTTGTAACAGACGGTTACCAGTAAGAATGAAGGGGAAGGTCTACAAGAGGGTAGTGAGACCAGCTATGTTGTATGGGTTGGAGATGGTGGCATTGACAAGAAGGCAGGAGTCAGAGCTGGAAGTGGCAGAGTTAAAGATGTTAAGATTTGCACTGGGTGTGACAAGGATGGACAGGATTAGGAATCAGTATATTAGAGGGTCAGCTCAGGTTGGACAATTTGGAGACAAAGTCAGAGAGGCGAGATTGCGTTGGTTGGACATGTGCTGAGGAGGGATGCTGGGTATATTGGGAAAAGGATGCTAAAGATGGAGCTGCCAGGTAAGAGGAAAAGGGGAAGGCCTAAGATAAGGTGTATGGATGTGGTGAGAGAGGACATGCAGGTGGCTGGTATGACACAGCAATATGCAGAGGACAGGAAAAATGGAAACAGATGATCCACTGTGGTGACCCTTAACAGGAACAGCCAAAAGAGACCAAGAGGACTTCCTTATTCCACTTTTAACAGAAACATTTTCTCTGCAACACACTGATGATGCCATCCTTTCCTAAGTGTACTCTTGCTCTATAAAAGTCAGACATTTTTTGTGCCTCTTGTGGGTAATCCTGTGTTCTTTATATTGTGTAAGCACATAGGTGGAGGGTTTGAATCCAACATTAGTTAAATAGTGTGACTGTGTGTACTGTCATGTGCAAGTGGCTCTGTGACAGCACCCCTTATGTGCACATTCACTTACAAGACATATTTTCACAGGCAGGGGACTACCATATAATTTTATATTATCCCCCAAGCAATCAGAAGTTTGGAAACTCAATGATTACATCATGCTTTCAAAAATTAATTACATCACAGTTGTAGGATGATGTATCCTTTGGCACTAGTTGCTGATACTGTACTCATTAGACTGCATAACTAAACAGATGGGTGATTTGAATCCGGCAGTGACTGACTATTGCAAGTATGTGTTTGTTGTTCTGTCTACAGAAGGCTTCTAATGCATATTGGATGTCTTACTGTGCTCTCGTGCCACCTTCTTTCCTTTTTAGCAGAAACATCACCCTATTAAACAATGGTGATGTCGTCCATTCAAATGTGCACTGTCACAATTGTAAGCCAATAGTTTGCGTGATGCATGCAGTTCAGGCAATCTTCTGCACCTTGTGATCTTAGGTAGTCAGTTTATATCCACCCATTATTCTTTAGACTCAATTCTGCCAGTATGACTGTGAAGGTTAATGTAGGTCACAATGTTGCCACCCAGTTATCTCCTATGTTCATGTATAGCTGGGAATTCCTATTTCAATAATTTTTGCTCATTTTTCACAGAGAAATGCTTTATTTGAAGCAGATGATGCCATTTCATGACATTTGGCTTTCCTAAGAGAACTACTAAGTCTTTTTCCTGTGCCATGAGGAAATGAGATAATGTTCTGTATGTTGTTGCCTTAGTAAGGCATGTGTTAAAGTCCATGATTATCCACACATTGTGCATGATTGCCATTCTGCTGTCACAGTGATGATTGCATTATGCATCACATGTATGTTTGGGTATACCTAGCATCATGCAGTGTTGTGTGACAAATAGTCATGCAGCAATCGCCTTTTAAGGAACTTAGAAACAGACATATCATGGCTTCAAATACCAAAATATCTCACAAATTCACCAATAACTGCACCATGGTGCACTCATTCTTCACAATATCATGTAGCTTCTGTAACCACATAGTTACTTGTTCAAAATCCTATTAGCTGACTGTACAAATCGTGTGCCCTTATGCTGTTATGCATGAATGACATCGATCATTGTCATAATGCATACAATTAGAGTGGGAGAAGCCTCCGTCAACCCTTTTCTCTCATACAAAGTATTTGAAACACAATCATATCATGTAATGACTTCACACAGGTGGAATCTCAGAGCCGTGCCAAGACTTTCACTAAGGCAGATGTGATTTATACACATGTCATTAGTCAGTGGACTTGGGTCTTCTTTTATTAATCAAAGTTAAGTTTCTTCGACTAATAAAAGTACAACCTTATTTTTGCGAAAGTGCACTTCACAAAAGTGCACTTTCATGAATTCTGGTTCACTGAACCGGTAATAAAAATAAAAAGCAACACTTTACAGCCAGTTTTGCAGGGGGGGCAAGCCCCCTTACACCCCCATGCGAGGGGCTGCGCCCCCGCTACATTATATATACTAACTCCAAGATCACACTACAATAAAATAAAAATAAAATAAAACTGACATACTGCAGCATTAATGCATGCTACAGTGGGGATAAGGGAATATACCTGTTTCCCCACTGTAGTGTGATCTCGGAGTTAGTATACATTATGACTTTAAAGTGTTCTTTTTTATTTTTATTGCCGGTTCAGTGAACTGGAAATCATGAAAGTGCACTTTCATTGAAGTGCACTTTCATGAAAGTAAGGTCATACTTTTGTTAGTCAAAGAAATGTAACTTCGACTAATAAAAGTAGATCTGTGGACTTACATAGCTTGCTGTTCAAGTCCACCACAGAGCAACATTATATAAATGTGCTAATGTTACACAAAGAACAATGCATCAGGTTATTTCATATGTTTACTTTGGTTATAGAAATGTAAGCTCATTTTTAATTTCCTGGCAGTGAATCAGCTGTTCTGCCAATGTCATGGTGTGAGTGTTTCTGGGGTACATGTATTATGTAATGACTTGTATAGCATACCAACACAGATAGAGTGTGGGTCAGTTCTGGAGTAGTATGTGTACAAAGAAAAAATCAGCTTCTTTGGCCAAAAAATAAAACATTGACATTACACTGCTCACAGTTGTGCAATTAGTCATCATTCTGACAAATGAATATTGTACAAATTATTACCAAATGTCCTTCTTTACTTCACACATTAATATAGTTTATTTATGACAAGATCCATTTCTATGTCCTGCAGCAAACACAGTCAATACACATCTCTGCAGAGTGTGTAGCATAATAAGCATGTTTGGTAATGTCTGTCTGTCAGATAACTGTGTCAGACAGGAGTGGCATAGGCAAAGAAAGTATTTATGGTACAACCAGATAGCCATATTTATATGGCATCACCCTCCAATGTAGGCTATCCATACCCATTACAGCAGAAAGCACTATCAACCTTTCAAAAGTGTTCTTCATGACACAAAGAACATGCATATTTCTGTAGTGTCAAATGTTGATACACAGCTTTATGATATCTCTCCTGGCATGTACATGATTTTGGCAAGATATAAATGTTGAGCATGTTATTGATTGCTCACAGGCATTGCTTATTTTCCAAGTAATACTGCTCTGTATTGCATGTCTTTATCAAGATATTTATGTACTACTGTAATTCTTTTCTTCACACTGTATACTTTATAGGACATGAGGGCTTACTTAATGTTTCTTACTGTATGGTATCATGGAAGATCATCACAGAATGTAATTGGGCCTGTGTTAGGAACTTTCTCATGTGCTTGTGTTGTCTACAAGTTGTTAAGGCAGTGTTCACTGTCATTTCTTGTGAGCATGCCCAGTATAATCATGCAATAGATGTGCTATACTTGCGAATGGAGACCTTGAACTAATGAAATGTTATTAGGTTTGTGTTGTCATTTGTCACGTGTCCATTTTGAGTTATTATAGTACCACTTAGGATTTGCATGGATATACAACACATGCTTGTCTAATATATGTTTCAAGATAATATACCCCCTTTCTGTGCTTTCCTGAATGACAGCAAATGGAAAAAAGCATATCCCTTTCTGATGTGCATGACACAACAGTGTATCAAGTAAATGTTTATGCAGCGAGTACCACACGGATAAATATATCTATTCTCATGTTAAATGCTTACATGCAGTGTGATAAGAATAGATATCTACCAGGCTGTATAAATAATACACATATCCACACATACACCGAGGATAATATCAGTGTTACGAAGAGTCTATTGCAAAAACCATGTTTATAAAATTAGCTGTTTTTGTTAAATTGTGCAAGTTCTTCAAGAACAGAAAGATACTTAGCTGTGTCTTTCTGTTTTTAAAGAAACTGGTATTTGCTCTACTTACTAAAAAAACACACAGGACAGAAACAACAGCATCCCCTAAAATACATTAGACCACATAACATAACACCAGAAGCTCAAATATAAACTCAGTGTAACTGAGTAAAGCAGAAAAAAGCAAACATACATTAAAAATGATACATGGACTGTGTTTCCTGTTCATCAGTAGGTAAAACTATTGTGAAGAAACTAAACTCTATCATCTGTGCTAGCATGTCTGGCTGAAATTTTGTACATAATTTTAGATTAAGCTGTATATTATATGCCAGGAAAACTAGCTATGATAAATAAATTCTTGTATGATAATTAATACTCTGTACAGGATGTTTTTAAAGGTTGAACAGTGTCTGTTACTTATCTAACTGTGCATATTTGTGAAGGTTCATAGGTTCATAGGTTCATACTAGGCTACCTGCCCTTTCAGGCCATGTTAAGCCTAGCCAGTTACCCCATGTGAGAATCAAACCCAGCACCTTGTGTCTGTAAGGTAAACACCTTAAGGTTATTCTAAAACAGTTGATTTGATATAGTGGTATGTTGCTCTGACTGTAGTGCACAGGGTCCTGGGTTCAAGACTTGGCAGTGAAATGCATGGTGGTAGTACAGCATTTTAATGTTTGGATGGGAGATAGGAAATTCACCCCGGGGATCACTTCTGTGGCTCTGCTCAACAGTGGCACAGGAAAATAATTTTCTTGGGTGGTGAAAGCCAGGATACCTTTTGGCTAGGCTTATATAGACCCTAGGGCCAATAGCCTAGTACCTACCTATGAACCTAAATGCAGACTGTCTCAGAGTCAGCTGATTTGTAGATGATGTCATCAAAATGTTTCCAATTGCTATGTGTTTACTTTCAGAGTCTGAAAGACAGAAAGGAACTTTAATAAACAGCTGTCTGATGATTTTCCAACAGTGAAATTAAAATAAGAACTGGAACAGCTGAGACATTTAACCTAGTCTATAAAAGAGCCTGCTGAAGACAGTTGACGTCAGTTATAGTTCAGTTGTGCAGTTAAGTTCACAGTTCAGTTTGGTTCGGTTCAGTTCAGTTCACAGTTGTACCAAGCAGTGCATACCAGAAAGGACTCAGCAAGAACTGTAAGCCTGCCTTTGCTCTGTTGTGATGTTTAGTTTAGACTAGGGACAGTGTTCTTTAGTCAGATAGGAAATTATAGCTAAATTAGTCTGAGTTTTTCTAAATATTGGTGCAGCAGTTAGCACTGTCACCTCACAGCAAGACAGCAAGAAGGCGTATTTTTCAATTCTTGGCTTGGGTGCCTGCTGTGTGGTGTCTGCATATCCTCTCTGCATTTGCATGGGTTTCCTCTGGGTGCTTTGATTTTCTCCCACATTCCAAAGACATGCATTTGAATCATTTTTCCCAGGGCCTCTGCTGAAAATGGGCTCTGTCTGAGTTGGACTTTCCTCAGTAAACAAATGTTAAATAAATAATTTCATTTTCTTGGTGTTTGAATTCTGTTTGTTTATTGAAAGTATTGTTTTATATTTTAATCTGTTTGCTCATGATGGCTGATCAATCAGTGTATTCTTTAGTGATCTGAGAGTGTGTATACCACTACAAATGTCTGCCTGCTTTAGGTCATTTGCTACCATTTGTTTTAATACCTCATTTTAATAATTGGACACCCCTCTAAAAGGGTATGTAGATGCTGTGGTTGGTGGCAGCATTTTACCATATCATTTGGGGGAAGAGGCAAAGCTGGAAAGCTGTGTCAGGCTTTCTCAGAAATGTTTCAGTATATGAGATCCAATTTATTTAAGTGAGTGTGAGTGACTCAGATGTCTTAAACTGGGACACATTCCTCTGGAGTGTGTAACAAGGAGTTACATTATGCATTGAAAAAGGTATACAGTCCAGTCCCAGGCTATAGAGTGTTTTCTGCTGTGCTCTAAGGGGAAAATTGTGAAATATTACTCCTGTTTAAAAGATGGTCTCACATTGGAGTCAGTACTGAAGATTGAAGTTCCTTAGTTACTGACCAAGGATAGTAGGGGACATCACATTATTTGGTATCAGTTCTGTGGGTTATTGACCAGATATCACATTATTTGGTGGCAGCGGTGTGGGATTTTTAATTGGACTTCAGTAGCCTGTGGGCAGTTGTCATTAAGGTGTGCACTCTCGACAGTCACAAGGTAAACATACAGAATCTCAGTCCACCACAGTTTTATTGGTTTTTAGTAACTTAGTCAGGGACAGCAGGCAATGATGCCAGCAGAAGACTATAGTCAGCTGACAAAGAACCAGTTGGACAAGGAGTGTGAAGCCAGAGGATGGGTGTATGTCAACCTGGCTAAGCAAGCAATGATTTCAGTCTTAGTTGTTGCCACCGGTCAGACCAGCCATTCAGAGGATATCCAGATTGGTATTGGGGATGTGCAGCCTGCCATGACAGGACAGTCCACATTTTCTTCAGAGGATCTGAGAGTCAATCTGGAGTTATGGAGACTGGAACTGGAGGTTGAGGAGAACCAGTGCCAATATAAACTGGACGCCAAGGAGAGAATGCGATGACAGGAGGCTGAAAAAAATGGAGAAGCAGTGCCAATATGAACTAAAGGCTGAGAAAAGGGAGAAGCAACGTCAGTATGAATTGGAGGTCAAACATTTAAAAGCCGGGGAAAATGGGAGACAGCGCTAGCATGAAGTGGAGATTCTTACCCTTCGAGAGGGTCATGGAGGCAATGGGGAAGGGAATAACCCGACTCTAGAAGCTATAAAAGTTATTAAACTGTTTCCTCAATATAGGGATGAAGATGTCTTTGATAGTTGTATTCATATATTTGACAGAGTATGTAAGCAGTATGGTATTGACCATGAGCTCTGGGTTCAGCTCCCAACTCCATTACTCCATGGCAAAGCTGTTCAGATCATGTCAAAACTGTCTGATGTAGATTGTTTGAATCATGTTAAAGTAAGAAACTGTCTTTTTGATTGTTTTAAACTAACACTGAAGCTTATAGAAAAAAAGAGAAGAAAAGATGCAATGCAGATGAAAGTGTACATAATTATATTGCTGATTTAAGTACTTACTTTCACAGGTGGGTGACAGGTTGTCAGGTCACCACTTTTGAGGGACTAGTAGACCTTTTGGTGAGGGAACAAGCCCTCAGTTCTTTGCCTGATGACATGAGAATTAGGTTAACAGACTCAGAGTGTAACTCTGAGAGGAGCTGGGGAGAAAATGGGAGATCTACTTAGCAAGCAGAGCACCGATGCATAAGTAAGGGCTACCTAGTGCTGGATATGGACCTAAAGGAACCCATGGGGACAGTCTAAACCACTCCAACAGAGTACACCAGTAACAGGGTAAACTACTAGTCCAGGTACACAGTTAGGGATTAGATGTTTCAAATGTAACCAGAGAGGCCACATAGCAGTCAAATGTCCATTGAGGAAAGGTAATAAGCAAAAGGTGAGGGATACAGTAAATAGGGATTACAAACTGCCAGTGGTATGTTATTTTGAAACAACAGGGGTGCCAAACTATCACCAGAATTTGTATCCTATCTTAGTAGATGATAAACAGGTTACTGTTAAGAGAGACACAGCTTCTGATATAAACATTGTGAGGCCTGCAGTAGTTAGAGACGATTAATAATTGCTTGGACAGTCAACTCCAGTCAAAGCTTTGGGAAGGACCCCATTTCAAATACCTTTTGATAGGGTTCATCTTGACTGGGAGGGTGGAAGAGAAAGCAAGCAGGTAGGTGTGTTTGAGAATATCCCTGCACATGTCCTCATAGGGAATGAATTTGATGATGCAGTACCTTATGTGCATGCAGTGAAACATAATTAGGTTTGGAGACAGGCATGTAGGTCTGGTAGCCTGAGGGAGACCTGAAGCTGGTACTGCTGTGGTGGCTGTTTCGGAGAAGGAGCTATCATGTAGCAGTAAATCTGAAAGTGAGCCACAGTTGCTGGTAGGTACTGATATTCCTTTGGACACAGTGATTGGAAGGACAGAGGTGAGTGATAGTACCTAGATTGTCAGTGAGGCACAGCTGTCAGAGGTTACTAAGCATTCCTGTGGAAGGGTAGCTGGAGAGGGTCACAAATCTAGAGTTGAGACAGGCTGAACTTACAGACCCTGCATAACAAAGCTTGAGGGAGATGGCTAAGGAGGCATCTGAGGCTCAAGGAAGAGGGGAGTATGTATACTTGAACAAAGGTTTGTTGTATAGAGAGTAGACCCCTGAAGTTGGGGTAGAAGATGAGGTAATACTGAAGTTGGTAGTGCCTAGAGCTTACCATCTGCCACTTTTAGCCATAGCACATTACATCTCTTTTTCAGGTCATATGGTATAAAACATACTAAGAGATGTACTGATGCAGAATTTCTATTGGCCTGGGCTTGCAAAGGATGTGGTAGAACATTGTAGGACTTGTGAACAGTGCCAAAAATTTGGCAAGGCAGGTGAAAAGATTAAGACTCTGTTAATGCCTTTGTCTATTATAGAAGAGCCATTTCAGAGGGTGGTCATGGATATTGCGGGGCCCCTGAGTAATCCAAATTCTACAGGGAATAAATATATCCTGGTGGTAGTGGATTATGCTGCCAGATATGCTGAAGTGGTGGCTCTGTCATCTATTGAAGCAGAAAAGGTGTCAAATGTTTTGCTAGAAATATTCAGCAGGGTAGGTTTTCCAAGGAAGATACTGTCTGATCGAGGTGCCAACTTCATGTCAGACATGCTGACTTGTTTGTGGAAGTGTTGAGGGGTGAAACATCTAAAGACCACCCCCATCATCCCCAGACTAATGGTCTTGTGGTGAGGTTAAACTTTATATTAAAGATTATGCCATGTGCATCTGCAGACCAGTTCAAAAAGCAAGATTAACCATTAAACCCAGTAAGTGTCAGGAGGGTATGGCAAAGATCACTTACTTAGGACACAAAGTGGGGAGTTTTAAAATTAGGTCAGAACCTGTTAAAGTTGAAGATATTCAAGCATGGCTAGTTCCTGTTGCTAAAAAGTAAATGAGAGCATTTCTAGGGCCAGCAGGCTATTATAGGAAATTTGTGCCAATTACAGTACAACCACTCCTTACTAACCTAACTAGGAAAAATAAGCCAGATAAAGTAGTTTGGACCACAGATTGTGAGCAGGCATTCCAAAAACTTAAAGAGATTTTGGGTGGACTCTCTGTGGTAGCTAGTCCAGATTATAGCAAATAATTTGTTGTGCAAGTTGATGCTTCAAATTATGGGGTGGAGCTGTACTTAGCCAAGTTTCCCAAGGACAAGTTTACCCAATGGTATATCTTAGCCATAGACATCAACCTAGGGAAGAATGTTATGCAGCTGTGGAAAATTAATGTCTAGTCATAGTATGGGCATTGAAGAAGCTGCAGCCCTATCTATATGGAAGAAAATTCACTGTATTCACAGATCAAAACACTTTAACATGGCTAAATAGAGTCAGCAAGCAGAATGCCAAGTTACTGAGGTTGCACTCATATTACATGACAATACAACACTGCTGTGGGGTTAATAATGGCAATGCAGATGGATTGTCCCGGAGAGGAGTGGGTTGATATAGTCACAGAAAGACCCATTTTCTCAAGTATCATTTTTCAAGGGTCACTTGAAAGTAATGCTTGAGTCATGGGAGGAATGTGAAGAAATTAGAAACTGTCAATTATGCTAGCATGTCTGGCTGAACTTTTGTACACAATTTCAGATTAACCTGTGGATTATATCCCAGCATGACTTGCTATGATACTGTAGATAAGTTCTTATATGTTGATTAATACCCTGTACAGGATGTTTTTGAAGGTTGAACAGTGTTCTGTTACATGTGCAACTGCACATATTTGTGAAGGTGATTCTAAATGCAGACTGTCTCAGAGTCAGATTATTTGCAGATGCTGTCATCAGAATGTTTCCAGTTGCTCTGTGTTTACTTTCAAAGACTGAAGACAGGAAGGTACTTAAATAAACATCTGTCTGTTGATTGTAAAACAGTGGAATGAAAATAAGATCTGGAACAGTTGAAACATTTAACCTAGTATATAAAAGAGCCTGCTAAAGAAAGTTGAAGTCAGTTATAGTTCAGTTGTGCAGTTGTGCAGCTGAATTTACAAATCAGATCAGTTCAGTTCACAGTTGTACTGAGCAGTGGATACACAAAAGGACTCACTAAGAAATATAAGCCTGCCTTTGCTCTGTTGTGATATTTAGTTTAGATCAGGAATAGTGTTGTTTAGTCAGATAGGAAATTATAGCTAAATTAGAGTTTTTCTAAATGTTGGATTTCTATCCTTCAGTATTAATTTCATTTTCTTGGTGACTGAATTCTGTTTGTTTACTGAAATTACTGTTTTATGTTTTTAATCATTTTGCACATAAATAATTTTTTTTATTATCTTACATTGTGGCTGATCAATCAGTGTAATCTTTAGTGATTTGAGAGGGCTTATACCTGCTTTGATAACTCCTGGGCCACTCAGAAACCCTGGCAGCTTTGTATCACTTGCTAACATTTGTTTTAATACCTAATTTTAATAATTGGACACCTCTTTAAAAGGGGATGTAGACACTTTGGTTGGTGGCAGCATTTTACAGTATTATTTGGGGAAGGGACACAGCTAGAAATCTGTGGCAGGCTTTCTAAGAAGTGTTTTGATATGTGAGATTCAATTTATATAAGTTTGAGTGTATCAGAGGTCCTAAACTGGGACACATTGCTCTAGGGTGTGTAATAATGAGTTACATTATGGGTGGACAGCAGTATACAGGCCAGCCTCAGGTTATAGAGTGTGCTTCTGTAGTGGTCTTATGGGAAATTATGAAATATTACTCCAGTGTAAGTGATGCTCTTACTTTGGAGTCAGTAGTGAGGATTGACGTTCCTTAGTTACTGACTCAGGATAGTAGGGGGATGTCATGTTATTTGGTGGCAGTTCAGTGGGATATCCTTGCAAATGGCACATACAAATCATTATCATCATCACTTCTCCAAACAGAAAAACATAGTCCATATAAAACAATCCACAAATCAAAATTTACACTGACTTCAACCTAAAATGCTAAATAAAACAAAATAATAAAAAAATTAATAAACAGAATCATTAGTCACATTCCCAAAGTCAATTACATTAAAATAAACAACTTTTCACATTGCATACAGAAAATTCACACACACACACACACACACACACACACACACACACACACACACACACACACACACACACACACACACAAATTACACTACACTATTCATTAAATCAACCATCTGGAATATGAATTCATTCTTATTTCATCCAAAAAGATATAATGAAACAGCAAAAAACAAACCCCCGGATTCATGAAGCTCTGCGCAATGCCGGCGTAAGGCTTGTGCCGGCAGTGTGGCATAGATGTGGAGTAGTCACGCCATATGCATATTAATGAAGGTGCGCAGCCGCCACAGCCACGTGCATAGGAAATGTGCACGAGTGCAAGGGGCGTATCGAAGTTGCGCAGGGAGGCATGTCAATGTCGGCTTCTGAGGAGCAACCTAAACTGCTGAATATTATATTCTGCCAGCAATAGTAATCATACCTATCAGTGTCTGTGGAGACTGAAACGTATGCAAAGCAGAGTCCCTGTGAACAGAAAATGAAGACTCAAACACAAATGCATGGTAGGGAATAACGGGTCCCTACCCATGAACAAATGACAGGAAAACCGTGTGCCTGTAGTCCAACGTAGTGTAGACAGCTATACCATGTGGAAGTGAAATGTATCAGATGTTAGCGCGCTGCCAGTAGGTACGTCCAGTCCAACGGAGAGGGTCACCAGCCGACCCATAATTTGAGGGAGGGAACATAGCTGTGCAGATATGTCCATAACAAAATACACGAGGAGAAATGTAGATATAGGTAGTGACCGTATGTCTGAATCATATCCCAGAAGCCATGTAATAGTCACATACAAAAGGTATGTCCGTATTTCACATACCAAATGTGATAGGACATAGCATACGCATGTAAACGAAACAGAATGAGCATATAAACGAGCCATAACACCACGGACACATGTAGGCCGAAAGGAACAGTATGATCCGTACCGTCGACCAAGATTACCACCTGTCCCACTTTGCGAGTGACAGTCCCTCTGTGGGCAGATGTGTCCTGACACAAACATGTAAAACTGGCAAATGCCCAGAGAATATAGGACATTATTCCTCCGTAGACGTCATGCAATAGTTGCATTAAACATATTTCTCTGGACGTATAATACAGAAATGTCATAACAAACAGAATAAGATACCGAAATGCTACAAGAATAAGCTTAGATATAGGCATGAATTGTAAGTTCTATCTGCCGAACTGACCGTGGGTATGTGTCGGCCTGTAAAATATGCTGTGTTCACCGCAACTGTCACAGTAGGGTTGCCACCTTTACAAATGGCCAAAGTGGGACATGTTTGGTACAGACATCAGACTGTACAGGCTGACACATACCCATGGCCAGTGCAAAGGACAGAACATAACTCTTTTACCTACAGAAAAGCGTATTCCTGTAGCATTTTAGTTGCTTAGTCTGTTTCTCATAACAGTCAGGTATTTTAGATACAGAATTAACTGTTTAATGCAACTATCACATAAAATATAAGAAATATGTTTGTCCTAAAATCTCAGGACATTTGCCATATTGACAATTACATGTCAGGACACAACTGTCCAAAGAGGGACTGTCCCTCACAAAGTTGGACAGGTGGTAACCCTATGTCACACTGTGGACAATTGAAAAGGTGGAAACACAACCGTTGATTGTGGGGAGGCAATGTCCACATCAGTTGGACATGTGTAAGGAATAGCTTGAACATAGGAAAAGGTGCCATCCTTCCAGTGAGTAGAACAGGCTGGCAAAATCCGGAAGGCAGCTGTATAATCTGAACATGTATGTGACACAGTCGAACAGGTAGTACCCGGATACACCAACCAAGTAATGAAAGTGAAGTAAGGGCGTGTACCTATGTGCGTGAGGTGAAGATGCTACATGTGTTGAAGAAATGGACTTAATACAAAGTTTCTTTTGGGACAGGGGGTATCCACTTAGGCTTATCAAGAATGTCAAAAGGGAGGTCATGAGAAAACGGAATACCCACTTTTGGCCATTACTGACACAGAATTATTGTATATCTGGACATATTACAGACAATTCTTTAAGAACTAGAAATAATTCATTGAAGGAGAATAATACACCTCGCCTGATGGTTACATATTATAAAGGGTTACACTGGTTACAAAGAGGCATTAATGAAGTATGGAGAATGTTCTCAAAAACTTGTGTGGAAGACCCTACTTTCCAACAGCGATTGAGGTTTGGGTATAGGAAGAACAACAATTTCAAGAAACTTTTTGAGAGGAAAAAGGCCCTTTACGGAAGTGGAACACAGAAAAAAGTGGGAACATACAAGTGTGGCAGGTGTGGGCAATGCACCTTTATATTGGGGGAAAAAATGCTTTGGTTAGGTAGATTGAACCTAAAATTGAAAAGTATGGGCTACCACACTTGTCACACTCAAGGTGTGGTTTACCTTGCACTCTGCTTGACTTGTGGAAAATACTACGTCGGTAAAACCGAACGTAAGTTAAAGCAAAGGGTTTATGAACATACAAGAGACATAAACAAAAGAAATGACAATAATGCTCTCTTTAGGCACACCGAAGTATGTATTAATGCCAATATCAAATTCTGGGTGATAGAAGAGGTTATAAGAAGTGAAAGAGGAGGTGACTGGGAGTCCCTTCTAGAATACAGAGAAATGATTTGGCAACTCAGGCTTGATGCCTGTGGTTCTAATGGGATGAACGATCATATTTCGATAAAACCAGCCCTGAAACTACTATCTAATAACCCTAAATTGACCTAATATCTTACATTATATATTTTTAAAAAAATGTTTTATATATGTGTAATATTAAATAGTTTTTCTACATTCATTACTACATTATATATATTTTATATATTATTATACAATACACAAGTATTTTGTATATATTTTTGGTAATATTTTAGGGTGCATTATAAGGAATATATTTTGTATAGTGGATTTTGTATATAATTTTTTTAAGCATTTAATTTGGATGGATGACAAATACGACTATATTTTGTGTTAGGAATATATATGTGTAAATATATAAATAGTTTTTCTTATTTACTATATATCTCATTTTTAGATGTGGTTTTTATTGCATACACTGTGCAAAGCTTATATTTCCATTACTTGTTTTCACTTTTACTTCTATATTACAAATAATATTGAGCTATAATACAGTTAACAATTGGACAATTTATTTAATTGATCTGTAATTAATTAATTAATCAGGTGACTATGTATTTAAGACCATTTTACTCTGCAGTTTATGGATTCTGATGAAGTCTAGAAGGAATAGATGAAAGCGCGCTCAATCCTTTTTTGTGTGGTATACTGGTCTTGGTGTTTCATTAAACGTTCGTTTTTACCTACTGAGTGACTTATTTGCTTCTTGGAGTGGTGTACATCTGGCTTTTGTGGCACGAGTATTACAGGAGGATACCCTTTATGGTAAAAGCAAGCGGACTACTATTTGTTTTTTATTTACACTGTGGACAATTGAAAAGGTGGAAACACAACCGTTGATTGTGGGGAGGCAATGTCCACATCAGTTGGACATGTGTAAGGAATAGCTTGGACATAGGAAAAGGTGCCATCCTTCCAGTGAGTAGAACAGGCTGGCAAAATCCGGAAGGCAGCTGTATAATCTGAACATGTATGTGACACAGTCGAACAGGTAGTACCCGGATACACCAACCAAGTAATGAAAGTGAAGTAAGGGCGTGTACCTATGTGCGTGAGGTATAGCATGTGGACAGCAAACATGGCAGGGTAGTCCACACAACCATAAAGGTACCCGACACATGTAGGGTAGTCAATGTGTAACTCTGGCCATGTCATGGGCCAACAACCAAAGTAGTGCTCTATGGGGTGTGAGTAATTCGCGTGTGAGGGGTGTGTGTTTAATGGTAAATTCCTCAAAGGCGATACTTGTGTCGTATGCAGAAAAGGTGAACTGGAGGTGTATGAGGGGGCAGCAGATGAAGTGGAAAGAAACACAACCTCATGCAGAAACAGCTGCAAGACAAGCAGACAGGCCATAGTGTAGAACACAATCCCACAAACATATGAATATGGAAATATGCGAGACAAATGTATACATACAGCACCATCACATACCCACAGATGGGTCCTGATGGAACTGGCCATAATAAATGCAACACACCTGGATGCATAATAGCCTACCCAGCATATCCTCCACAACACACAACCTGCCACCATACCAGAACGTCCACCAATTCCAGTCGTGCTTGGTCCACTGGTTTGTTGCAGAAACAGCTACACACGGTGACCCCTACACATATGTAGTAAGTATTGTCACCCTAGGCAGTGTCAGGATTGCAAACCATGTATCCCCTGCAGGTAAAACCCCCTGCACATTTTCATGAAGCCACAAAAATCTTCGGTATATAACTTGTTTTCGTCTTGACCAATTTTTGGGATATCCCTCACGGGATGACCAACTTGTGTAAATAGTAGAATGGGTATGACGACATGATGTCCAATCCAGTAGATATCTGGACACAAGTCAGAATGTGCAGTGGAGGTCCATGACACTGTCCAGCCCTAAGTGGGCATGCATAACCTACCACCCAGGATAAAATACCTTCCAGTGACGCACGTGTCCAGACACGAATAGGAGGGAGAATATAATGCACACATTTGCAAAGTGGAAAATGGCATGAGGGCGAGGAAGACACTACATAAACAGGTCAACCCTGATCAAGTGTGAAGGACACTGTGTGCAGTCGTGACTGACCATACCTGTCAACCTGTGTGAGCAAGATATCTGGACAGAGCCATGAATATAAGTGAGACAAAGGTCCAAACTCAGGGACAATCTGTAAACATATCTCTTAGAAACATAGAATTTGGTAGAATAACAGTTTGCACATTGGCATTAATGTCTGGAGTATGAAGTCTGAAACCCAACTGTCTGTCAGCACGTTCCGACTGCAGTCTTTAATGCTGAGTTACTGCTGTGCCAGAACACAACAGCGTATTACAGAGGTCCATGCCATACCACTCAACTGTCCAGATATTCGTAGAATGACTAGGGTCACCACCTGTCCCACTTTACGAGTAACAATCCCTCTGTAGGCAGTTGTGTCCTGTGAAAAAAATCAAGACATAGCAAATGTCCTGAGAGTTTATTTCCCAATTTACTTTAATAGTCGCATAAAATGGTTATTTTATATATGAATCCTCAATATGTTATGTGAAGTAGTATAAGCAATTCAAATGTTACTAGAATAAGCTATTATATGTACAAAAAAGGTTAAAGTTCAGTACTATGCACGGCTGTAGGTATGTTTTGTCCTGGAAAATCTGACATCACTACAGAACATGTCCCACTTTGGGCAGTCGAAAAGGTGGCAGCCCTAAGAATGACCACAGGTTCGCCCCATAGTGTTGGTGTGTGCCTCCGACAATCTGCACCAGTGTGGTAAATAGCTGAGGATTGATGTCAGTAAATAATGAGAAATATCCTGAGTATAAGACTCCACAACCTGCAGAAAAGTCATGTTAATGCAAGACCTAGCATTCTATCAACATTGTAAGCTTGTAAGAGCAATCGTTAAAATGTGTCCCTAATTGTCCCCCCATCGTGTAGGTTTTGTGCAGGTTAGGTACTCTAAGAGGTATGGTCTGTACATATTTACAGGAACAGCCCTTCACACTTGTGTAATGTACAACCGCATACCTGTAGTCACTTCATGTCCAAAAATAACAATCCCCGTATGACTGTATACAGGTAATAGTCAAATGTGAATGGGAACACCCCTCACCGGGGAGTATGGACTGTAACAAACCCACCCATAACATGTAATGCCAACAGAATTAGCTGCTGACAGGTGCCCAAACACCTGTGTCTATAAACACAGGTAAAACTTCAAAATAGGGAGATAAGCCCTGTCCATATGCTTCGTCTGACATTTGACCTCGGCCAGGGAAGTTCCGTTCACCAGGTGGACAAGCCTAAACCCAGATCACTACACGAACACCCTAACAATCAAAGACCTGTATGTGGCTGGACTATATGCCTTGGTGTTCTGCATACCCTCAGAGTGATTAACAATGCAGCCGGAGTCCACAGCAGTAGGCAATAGGGAATGTGTAATATGTAGTACCGCCTTTTTCCCAGCAGGAGAATGGATGCCTGTGTCGTAGGTGAAGCGGTAAGGTGTATGTTGATGTAGCTAAGTACTATGGGTATGCATATCAATGAGGGAGAACACCAATAGAATAGTGGTTTCGGTATCCGGCCAACGTGAATGCAGTCCCGGTTGACCTACGACCACTGCACATATAACTTGAAAGTGTAATTAAAGCGTTCATGGAGTACACACATTTAAATATGTAAAGGTGAACTTGTGTTTCGCAGTAGTCCATAAACTGGAATACAGATATGTAACTGTTACGGTCAGAATTATGAAAGTTCACAGAAGCACAATTATCTATGAAACACATGTAACCCAAATTAAGGATATGCAAGTGCGCCTGTGCGTATGTAATCCGCTCACAGAATAGAAAATGAATGGTGTTTTCCCCACGTTCCATGTACATGGCTCATACCTGTTAAACCCCTAAAGTACGAAACCGGACAAAGCCATGACAACAACTGGTACAAATAGGGACAATCCCCAGATATTGCCCTAACAAACATATAAAGTGGATAGAATAACAGGTGTGTCACTAGCATGGATTCTCTGAAGGGTATGAAGTCGTAACCTGAAACATTTGTCATTACTTACCAACGTCAGTCTTTAATGATATGCCACTAACTTGGCAGATAGACACAAGGTTATGAAAAACGGAGCAAAGATAAGAGGCAAACAGCTGTACATGCAACAAAAATCTGTGCAGTTGAAAGGTATGATATGGAGATATATATACACATATATCCACAGACATAATCCAAAGCAAATTATGAGATGAGGAATGTACAGACATATGTATATATTTATAGATATATATATATATCTATACACACACGATACATGAATAGATATATAAACAACAAACATATGTCCCTGTACATATAACACATGTACATAAATAGTGACCTAATATGGATAGACAGACAGACATGCATGACAGAAGAATACACCGATGGTTTCCAAACCATTTCCCAGAAAGTACCAGTGTGACAGGGCCTGCAAGTTCTACATGTTAAACATGAATATAGGTGTCCTTTGCAGGACCCCAAAAATTGATCCGTACGAAGTGCGAACCATCATTGATGCTAAAGATGTCACAGCTGCAACTACGATATAGCTGTACATGCAACAGTAGCAGGTGCAAGGGTAATAACACATGGGTCGATTGAATGTATGACATACGAGCTGATATCCGCAGAGTGGGGAGTGCACGAAAGTGTCCTCACATTTATTATCGCTCACATTAAACATGTCTAATGGGTACTGTGGAGGTGTGTCAGGTATGGGAATCATGGGTATGCAGAATTGGGCCAAGGTGCTGGTTGGCACAGATCTATTAGGTACGCCCCATGAGAGTGATCAATATACCTATGTGGTTATAGCACACGCCTATATTCACCAAAAAGGTGCAACCCACCCACTGGATATTGTGTAAACCATTGGGGGAAGACGTAGGGACCTATATCAGTGTCATGTAGGCGATTATCATGGATGGACATGCATACGACCAAAATGGTAACCATACCTGCCAGAATGTCAGAATAAGACAGCTGGACTAAGGCATAGTACATGACAGACAAATAGGGACTATATTAAATATACCTCAGACAAAGTCAGACCATTGATAGAATAATTGCGTAGTCAGGAATACAAATGTTATGAGAGTTAGTAATCATGAAATAGAAATGTCAGTCATGATTACCTAACCGCACAGTCCGTCATGGCTTGCCAGCAATCTATCAGAAAGGCACATTATCATGACAAATGTAACAGAATCAATGGTCAAAACCCAGGGCGTATACCCATAATGTGTACAGGTGAGAGGTATGAAGGTAACCCGCCCTAATGAAATGTACAGAACTAGTGATACTAGGTGGACAGGTGAGAAGAAAGACGTCAGGACAAATGACAAAACATGTACAACTCATAAGCATGTTTGTCCACAAATGTGAATTACAACGTATGGCCTGTGAAAGTCAATGTGGAAGGTTAATAGACTCAAACAACATGTGTCCCTCAGGGTGTCATGCAGTGCCACCGATACAGTGTCTAGTCCACCATACTCATACGTGAGCTCTGCCACTGACGGAAAGCGCAAATACCGGCCTACACATAAGGTACATGATGGAATAAGTAGTGTGGATAAGCACCTGTTGGCCTGTGTGAGGAATATAACCCAGTGGGTGGGTGTGTTCAACAATAGGAATGTAATGGTAACTGGCCTGTGATGGCGCCATGTATTGTGTGTATTGGCGTAACTGTACGAATGTGCAGATGTATGCCTCATATGTGTGGTGTGTTCCTCTCACAATCTGTACCTGCATACCTCTCAACTGTACAGATTTTTGCAGAAAGTCCAGATTTTTGCCTCATATATTTGGTACATTTTTCATAAAATTGTGGTTATCTGGCAAATTAGTGCAAATCATTAAAGACTGAAGTTAGAAAATAATGAGAGACATTTGAGTTTCAGACTTCATACCCTTCAGAAAATTCACGCTAATGCAAAACCTGTTATTCTATCAACTTTTAAAGTTTGTAAGAGCAATATTTAAAAATTGGCCCTACTTTTGGGCTTTTGCCCCACTTTTAGCTATGGCTTTGTCCAGATTTCCTGCTGTCGGAGGTTGAGAGGTATGTGTACCTGTCTGCCAAATACCTGAGAACTGACGTCATTAAATAATGATAAAGATATGTGTTTAAGACCCCAAATCCCTAAGAAAGGGCATACTAATGCAACACTTATAATACTGCCAACTATCTACGTTTGTAAGAGCAATATGTAGAATCTGCCCCTATCTGTCCCCCATCATGTTAGGCTTTGTACAGATGTTTTGCACTAGAAGGTTGATAGGTATAATCAGAAACAGATACATGTCTGAGGAAACAGCATTATCGACCACAAGATAACGCAGAAGGTATGAAAAGCGCTGCAGTAGGAAGTTCATCCGCAGGTATGTGCTGACATGTCAAATGACACAGCAGTCTACAGGAAGTACCTATAGGGTGTCACCTTTACCAGTGATGACAGTGGGACATACCCACAGCCATGCATACACCACAAATAGACATAGCACACAGCAAAGCCTAGGCCATGATACACGACACCTTCGGCGTTTATGGATTGAGTGAGAGTACAGCAAGGAAAGATGATTGCCAGGCTATTCAGCAAACACCTGCAGGGGCGTGCAAGACCATCCTAACATGAACATTGCATGGACAATGTTGGGATTTGCAACATACCCCATTTGTATGTGTAAGCTACGCAAATGATAACTACGTGATACATGAAACAGTAAGCTGTCCATGCAAGAGCAGAGTTATGTGCAGAAATGTACCCGGATGTTATGCTACTAACGTTTTGCATGTTGTTAAATGGAGCAATGACAACTGCAAATACAGTATGAATACAGTCGAAGAAGCATGCCAATGTCCAAGTCCAAGGCCAGTGGTGGCTTTGTCCATTGGATATCAATAAACCAGTAATTGTCCTCCCCCGATCCCTGGTGTGGAAGCGTAGTGCAGCACCACGAGAATGCACTGCGTTTCGACACAAGACATATGGATAATATACACACAAAATGTAGGTTTAGTTCGATGTTAGTACGCCATGCAGATGAATGGCAAGCCGGAGACAACATGGCTACTGCGTACTTGTACCTATGTGTGGAAGCGCTCTGTCAGAGATGTAATGAAGCATTTTTAGGCAATGTGAGGCAAGTGAGGCTGAGGATAGTGAATCACAACATGTCATGCCATATGGGCCAAGCCTCTACAGTGTAGTTTAGGTTAAGGGGACTATTAGAGTAGAAGATAGTTGACAACAGGAGTGTGTATGTACAAAACACTGTAACCTCACCAGAGCAGTGTCACATGTGTGCTGTCAGTACTCAGTGGAAGAGGCGTGTCATGAGCTATCCCAAGGAACATCAGGAGACTGATGGCGTACGCCATGGATACCACCAATGTGACATGCAAACCTGTCCACAGTGTGTCTGCACCCGTGCGCACCAGTAAGCCCGAGTAAGTATGTGTGCACATGTGTTAGCCCATGTGCACGTGTGGAAGAACGAGTAAGCTAGTGTACGAATGGTGAAGCCCGTGTAATGTCGTGTATGCATTTGTAAGCAGGTATACATGTGTACTACACACATCACACACGTACTGCACACACAGACACATGTGCTGCCAATACTACACACATCAGTGAAATGGCACATGGATGGAGACTACATCATCAGAGGTAACAGTGCTGTAAACTATGCTACAGTGATGGTCATAGCTGCAATGCATCATGCCTGCTGAAGTACACCTGGAAGTAACACACTGTGTTTTAACAGCATGCTAACATCAATACATTGGAATAAAGCCACTGTGTGCAGCAGCACCAGGTTAGTCAGATCCTGCATCAATGTTACACATCACAGGTGGTGGCACAGGTGACATCATATGCACAGGGGGCGGTGTTAACATGTCCAGAGCTGTCATAGAGCCATCCAATGTACACGTAGGTGTGTGTGTGTGAGGGACAACGGTTATTGCATGGCCCAATGGTGGTGGAATGGGTGTGTGCATGTGATAGCCATAGCTGTTTGTGGTAAGTGTGTATGTCTGCATATACACAGGTACAGCATGTGTCAGCCATATACAGGAGGTTGTGGGACAGTCACAGACTGTACCTGCCAGGCTGTAGAGATCCCCATTACTGGCCATGGACACCCCTCCATGCATCCAACACAACCCAGTCCTGCACCTGTCAATGTCTACACACCACAACCTGTGGATAAACGTGTGTCTGTAATGTTAACCTGGGGTGCATAGACTTGACAGTTACTATAGATGGATATGAGCCATACTCACACTCCAATGTAATAACCACCACTGACTGTTTCAGAGAACTGCATACGACCACTCAAAGGTGCTGCACTAACATTGTTTCCAATGCCCGTGTAATACCCAGCAACACAATAACCGGTCACTACACATGTATAACCCACGATCACTACAGCACACAGTATGTGCACTATCACAGAGCCATAGCAGATGTACATACATCCAAGGTGTTCACGTACAGACAATGCAGCACAGTCAAGAGTGATAATCCCAACATACATATCTGTATATAATATATCCATATATATATATATATATATATATATATATATATATATATATATATATAGCTATATACATGCATCTCTCTCTCTCTCTATATATATATATATATATATATATATATATATATATATATATATATATATATATATATACACACACACACACACACACACACACACACACACACACACACACACACACACACACACACATATATATATATGTAGATAGATACACACACACACACACACACACACACACACACACACACACACACACACACACACACACACACACGTGGCAGGGTTGGGAGCAGAACATAAACATAAGCTCTGTACCACACAACAGCATTATGCAGTTACAAAATGCGCTCCCGTGATCAGTGGATGACATGATTCACACAGGCACATGTCTAGCCTGCAGACAGCAGCATCAAAGGCAAAGACACCGCACGGATGTTATGGAGAGTGAATACTGTCAAAGCAATGTACTGTTATCATGCAGCTGGAAACACACACACACACACACACACACACACACACACACACACACACACACACACACACACACACACAGACACACAAACACACACACTCTTGGCAGGGCTGGGAGTCGAACATACGCCTAACTTCCCTAACACACTACAGCATGACGCATTTACAGAACGCACTACCGACATTACTAGGCACAGCAGTCCCAGAGGCAGACATCTAGGTGGGTGTCATCATCCGCAAAGGCAAAAACGTCAGTAGCAAACTGCTGTGGTGTGCGGCATCTAAAAGCAAGACTGAGTCCCCAGGCGGACGGGTGCATGCGTGCAAACACACACACACACACACACACACACACACACACTTGGCAGGGCTGGGAGTCGAACATACACCTAACTACCCTAACACACTACAGCATGATGCATTTACAGAACGCGCTACCGACATTACTAGGCACAGCAGTCCCAGAGGCAGACATCTAGGTGCATGTCATCATCCGCAAAAGCAAAGACGTCGGTAGCAAACTGCTGTGGTGTGCAGCATCTAAAAGCAAGACTGAGTCCCCAGGTGGATGGGAGCATGCGTGCAAACACACACACACACACACACACACACACACACACACACACACACTTGGCAGGGCTGGGAGTCAAACATGCAACTAATTACCCTAACACACTACAGCATGACGCATTTACAGAACGCGCTACCAAGATTACTGAACCCAGCACTCCCAGAGGCATACTTCTAGGTGGGTGACATCATCCGCAAAGGCAAGGACACCGATAGGGAATGTATAGAGAGTGAGCAGTCTGAAAGCATATTACTGTCCCAAGGTAGACGTAGACAAACACACGGCAGTGATGTGATCGGGGCAAACAAATATCTACGGAGCACTACAACAACACTACATAGATACAGGACACGACACAGACAGTACACTCTTCAAGACAGCAACCAGTGTGTTCAATGTAGGCATCCATCGTGACATTGAAAATGGACACCTGTTGCCTGGATGACCACCATCGCTATACAGGATGTCAATGGCCATGCCCACACGCTTAGTATCACATGTCTGTTTGGAAAGTACTGTGTGTCCATCTACACAATGGCGTACTGGGCATGCTCACACACTTAGCAGTTGCAAAGGGCCGTCTTGCATGCATGCACACGGATTCTAAACACGGAAGGGCGCAGTTTGGAATGTACTGTGTGTCCATCTACACAACGGCATACTGGGCATGCTCACACACTTAGCAGTTGTAAAGGGCCGTCTTGCATGCATGCACAAGGGTTCTAAACACGGAAGGGCGCAGTTTGGAATGTACTGTGTGTCCATCTACACAATGGCGTACTGGGCATGCTCACACACTTAGCAGTTGCAAAGGGCCGTCTTGCATGCATGCACATGGACTCTAAACATGGAAGGGCGCAGTTTGGAATGTACTGTGTGTCCATCTACACAACGGCGTACTGGGCATGCTCACACACTTAGCAGTTGCAAAGGCCATCTTGCATGCACACGGATTCTAAACACGGAAGGGCGCAGTTTGGTATGTACTGTGTGTCCATCTACACAACGGCGTACTGGGCATGCTCACACACTTAGCAGTTGCAAAGGGCCGTCTTGCATGCACATGGATTCCAAACACAGAAGGGCACAGTATGGTATTACTGGCCCCACGTACATGAAGGCCACTCACATGTATTGACCAGTACACACTCAGGAGCTATCACAGATGTCTCAGGTGCATATCACAGAGGTACACACCACAATCTACAATGTAGTCCTCCGACATCACCATGTAATTGGACCAGCAATGCACAGCCATACATTAACACACCATGTGACTCATGACCAGTGCACTGTACATAGGTCTACAGCAACTGTGCAGACTACACATGTACCGACAGGGTTCCATCATGTGTTATGCATTGCAATGATACCACTGTACATAACCAGGTCAGCTCTACACATACCAGGGGCCCTGGGTCTTATACAGCTGTGACAGATGACTGTCGCTGTACACCAATGAACACACATGCTAGGCTATGTCATACATGTAATTGCAGTGGATATGTGCATGGACCACATACACGACACATATGTACATAGCATAGCTTTTGCTGTCCTCCATGCAGACAAGTGGCTACAGCAATCATATGCACGCAAATGGAAGGTGGGTCCATGGCTGTTAAATGTTAACAGTACATGAGGCAGCAATGTTGACTGAGGACACATTCCCTCTGTACTAATTACCCATGACACCCATCATATCATACAACAGTCCATGTGTTATGTATGTCAACACACATGTCCACCAATTGCAATGCATACAAACATGGCTACATGACAGGCATGTAGGACCTACACACATGTACAATCTGTAGTGTGCATGCAGCTACCATGCATGTGCAGTAGTTGATGTAAGTAACTAATCTGTGCCTAACTACAACATGCAGTTGCAATGCAGCCCCGTCATTGACACCTGTATATGGTGACATACTGACAGTACAGTAGGATGTACAGCAGGTATGGATGGATGTGTTTACATACAGTGGTGATCCACCTGTGTAGATGGATGTTTGCCGGGGATGGCTCACAGGTGTGTCACACGCTATCCTACCATTACATGTGCAAACAGTACGCTATGTTACCATTACTTGACGGTGGAGACATAAAACCTACACAGCGGTCAGGTGTCACTGACAGTACGTCACTTGACACCTGTAACACTTACATCCTCCTGTGTGCATATAGCAGCACAATTGCCGAAGGTAGTGTTGGTACACATAATGCGGCCAATACTGCTGCATGTCTGTCAGACATATCATCATATAGCAGGTGTATCATTCACAGTACTGCCATGTGTGTTTGCTTGTGTGACCATATATGCCACATATGGTGGGGAATACATCCCAATTGTTACACACCCCTGTACACTGTTGTAGAGATCTGTACATACTGCAGTGTGGAAAGCATGATGTAGGCAGGTGTGGTGTGTGTATCACACACATCAGCTATCCATATGTGTTTGATATTTGTGGTCTCCACAATGTGTCTGTGTATGTAGGTATGTATGGCTGTCTGGTGCATGGAGTGAGGGTGTATGCTACCATACAGAACACACAGGATCCCTAACCCCTCATGGTGATGCAGTCCACTACCCTGTTGATGCCATTGATCTCAGCCGCACTGGCTACATGTACATGTTCTTTCTCTGTATTGCGTTGTGTGGGTTCACAGTACTGTGACGGTGATGACCACATAGGCAAGGGTCCTCACCTCAACACTATGGGGTGTGCGTTATAGTGTTATTGACCCCATGAGTGTGAGCATGTTCCTGTAATGTGACAGGGTATTACTGCTACACAGTGAGGCATCATGCTATCAAGTGGCCTCTAACATTATCATTGGCCAGACAACTGTGTACAACCCCTGCACCATGTCAACATACCTGTGATGTGACCTGGTATGGATGTCACGTCTCTAGCCACTGCAGCCTATTAAACTGCCCACATGCTTCTGGATCAGTATATTTGTGGACATCTGTGTTATGTTAGACTTTCCAACAGTCAGGCTGAGGCAATGTATAGCATGCTGATATTGCCATATGTGCCTGTGAGTACTCCACAGTTACACATGGGAGACTGCAAACAGTGCTACCTGTAGCCACATGCAAGTAGACCATAAGGAGGGAACCAGGGCATCATTACCAACATGCTGTTACTGTTGTTACCGAGACACATACTGTGAACATATAACAATGCATGCTAAACCTGTACTACATGGTATGTCTGGTGCATGTCAACAGCACACAACTAATGTAATATACACGTCTCTCACTATTCACACACAACTAATGTAATATACACTTCTCTCACTATTCTTACACAACTAATGTAATATACACTTCTCACTATTCTGTTCACCCTGTGCATCCGACCATTTGAGCATGTCCCTGCACCAATGGTGTGGATGACAGGGATGTGGCACAGGCTTCATCATATGCACAGGGTGATAATGTTTGCCAGGAGCATAGGCTGCACCAATGGATGACATCCTGTGTGTGGGTAAGGGCCAGTGATATGATTGGACATGTTTGTTCAGTATGCATGTGGGTGTTGTGGTGCCCTACAGATGTCTTTGCTGTCTGCGTGTATGTGTGCACACAGTTCTGCCTTTTGTGGGGCCTACATGGGGTATTATTGACAGCTCCAGATTGTACAGACCAGGTTGTACAGCTCACTGTGTCCGGCCATGGCCACGTGACCTGTGCCTGCCAGGGGTGGCACGGGCACCACCAGGCGGAGGTACAGGTTGGCTAGTGTCTGACGACACATGTCCACTGGAACTGTGTCCCTGCTGGGAACGTCCAGGGCTATGTCCACATGGCCTGCTGTGTCTGGTGTGGACAGAGCAGTACCAGCTGCACTGCTACTGCTACCAGCAGTATGGGAGTGGGCATGTGAGGTGGCATGCTCATGTTGACCTGCACTAGGTGGTGTAGCTGGCCTACGTCCATGTGGCCTACGCCTCACTCCTACCAGATGTTCCAGCACAGACAGCTCACGCTCGCGGATTGCCATGCCATGGTCAAGGATTCCAACCATGTCACTCAAACACCTGTCCAGAACATCAGCAATCTGCTGTTGAGCATTTGCCATTGCCTGGATGTTGTCATTTAGGGTACGGATAGCAGCCCTCTGCAGCCTCTGCCCTTCTCTGTTCTGCTGTTCAGCACGTGCCTGTGCTGCCATTACAGCCTGGAACATGCATCTGAGGATACCAGCTGCTACGCTCTGTCCTGCAGGTGCATGTCTGCCAGAGGTCCTCCTACGAGCAGCACCGGCCACATGCCTGTGTGGCACATCTGCAGTCATTACACTGACACCATGGTGTGTAGATACACCTTCTGTAGCCACCACACATTCCTGTTCCACACTAACAGATGCTGACTGTCCTTCCTCTATGGCCACTGGTGATGCGGTATGTGTTGGCAGCAGAACTGTGTGTGAGGATGTTAGAAAAATGTGTATTTGAATATATGATAAATGCTAGTTTAAAAGTAAAGTAGTATATAATGCATTTTATTCTATTAATCATATAGTAGAAAGGATTAATTCATGTTTAAATGTAAAGTAGTTTTGAAACTGCAGTGTGGCTTGAAACAAAGCTGACCTTTGACCCTGGCAGATGCCAGCTTAGCAAGTTTTAATGTTTATGCTTTTCACAAGTGATTATCTGCTGGGTCAGGAAATTAAATGTGTGAAATAATGAAATCTTCTGCTCTTTCCTGCTGGGATGATTTGGCCTTGTATATGTATTACTGAGATAGCACGCAGCTGTGTGAGAAAGTGTAACAGAGAACAAAGATGTGTATTAAAAGACTGAATCTGCTATTGTATTCGAACTGATACGAAACCTTGAAGAAGTAACTTTACAGAGAGACATTATGTCTGACCGGGTGGATAGCAAGGCCGTATTGTAACCAGAGGAAAAGTTTTTTTTAAATATACAGCATCAGCAGATTTAATGAATAGAGGACTGTAAGCTAAAGTGATGTAGATGCCCTGTGACATACCATGTCAGTAAGGTGAGCACAGCTTGAATGTTAAACCTATATAAAATTGTGTGCTTCCTGTTTCATGTCAGACAAAATTCTGTACTTGTACGTTTTTTGCCTCCTGGTGTACACTAGTAAACTTTTGAATCTGAACCTCCTGTGTATTGAATTCTTGATTTTATTTAACAGTTTGGTCCTTCTTAGCCTGAAATTCCCTCGGACAGCTGCAGATCAGAGTCTACCGGTGGTCGAATACTGTGCAGGAGAAGTTACCGAAACGGTTCTTCTTGGGTGAAAAGACCTCCGACTGAATTGTCGTTTAAAGAGGCTGGCCACTTTCTGATCTGTGGCCGAAGAGCAGACATTGGACAGTTCAATACCGGAGGCTCAGGTAGGAAGAACTTACCTTTTTTCTGTTTTAGATCAGGGACTAGGTTACAGTATATTGTTGTCAAGATTTGTTTTACAGATCAGGGACAAAAGGAAGTACTGTATATTTGGTCATAGATCAGGGTAACAGAATAAGGTAGGCAGTTATTCTAGTAACACTGCGAACAGGAACTGAGAATTTGATATCACGTGATAAATAAAAAAAGGGTTACGTAACATTTTCTTTGCCATGGGTAATCAGTGCACTAAAACATCGCGAGATCCGCCCCTAACTGAAGACGCAAAATACATGAAATCACAACGTTCCGATAACGTTAGGTATTATACGAAATGGATTAACAAATATGAATTTGATGGTAAACTAGATAAAACTTCACTAGTTAAACTCCTTAAACAGCTTAAATCTGATGCGAGAGGTCAGGCAAAAAAGCAACGCCAATTAGGCATTCCTCAGGCACACAGGTGGATTTAGGAAGTAAATCGTAGAGAACAGAAGCTAAAAAATTCAAAAACATTGTTTTTAGACAAAGAAGATAATAACTTGGTAATAGCAACAGCTCCTCCTCCTCCTCCCTTGCCCCCTCCCTTACCCTTTTCAGGATATGAAGCGAGTGGACAGGCTGGTCCACCTCCGCGTTATCCTGAAGTTTCAGCAAGACCACAACCATTTGTTAGAGATCCTATTGAAACTAGGTCCCGAACACGTAAAACACATAGGGACACAGAATCATATCAAATAGAGAGAAACCTACAGGATGAGAGTGAGGAAGAAATATGCCCACTTATAGAAGTTCCAAATCCTCAGGCAGGACAGGAAGGGCAAAACCCAACACTCTTAGTATATAGACCATGGACAGCAGAAGATATCCAGAAGGCTACTGAGGGAATCCCCCATCCGAAAGTTAATTTTATGAAATTTTTAGAAGATTTACAAGGCATGAGGTTGAGTTACCACTTGAATGGGGAAGAAGTAGAAAAAATAGTAAGACAAATTATAGGTCCAGAGTGCCACATGATTTGTGGCACCTGGAATCCTCGTAATGCAGAGCTTAGACCACTCCCACATAGTGACGCAGAGTTAGACAACAGAGTGAAAGGTCTAACAGACCAAATCTCTGAGAAATGGAAACCTAGAGCAGACTGGACTTGCGTTAATCAATGCATACAACAGGAAAATGAGACAATAGATGGGTACTATACTAGATTATTAGAATGTTTTAATAATCATAGCGGTATGTCGGTTCCTGAGAACCAAACGAATGATTCCCTGTATGAATAACAATTGAAAAATGCATTTTTGAAAGGTTCCATTGCACCTATTAGTAGCTTCATTACGAAGCATATGATAGACCATCGAACAGGGAGGCTACAAGCCTTACTTGAATACGCTAGACATGCTGAAAGACATTTTAATAGTAAAAAGAAAAAGAAGGCGCAAGTCTTCACTGCTGAAGACGGAGCTGAAGTGTTTGTATTGCAGTCAGGTAAAAAGGGCAAGAAGAATGCCCAGGGAAACAAACAGTATGACAAACGATCAGAATATTTTGAAGAGAGAAAAAAGAGAGGTGAATGCTTCAAGAGCGGAAAAGGGACATCTAGCAAGGGATTGTAAGCAAAACAAAAGGTAATTACAGAAGATAAGGAGATGAGGACTGACTATATGATAGTGAAGATACATCATGTGAAAGTCAGAAATCATCAGGAAAAGTTAATAAACAGAAAACAAATGTAAATGTGATAGAAGGAGTAGAGGAAGTGCAAGTAGATATGGAGGATGAAGAAAGTGAAATTTTGGACTTAGCATTATTGAGTTTAGAGCTCTACTTAGCAGATCTGAAACCGAAGTTACACTTCTGGTGGAGGGAAGGAAGTCAAATTCCTGTGTGACTCAGGAGCGTCACGGACTTTGATACACCCCTCCAAGTTACCAGAACATTCCGAATCACCTGATTATATACTAGTGAAAGCAGCAAAAGGACAGCTATATAGGGAACCGCTTTCCCATGATATAGCGATAACTGACCCTGTTTCAGGTATGACCCAGAGAAGTAAAATTGTTGTTTCTGCAAAGTGTCCAGTGAACCTATTGGGCAGGGACCTTATGCAGATATTTGGCATAGCAGTAGTTCCAACCGTACAAGGTATGGAGGCACAGAGACAAATGGATACCTTTGTAGTGGGATCGGAGGGTGAAACTTTTTACTGGTACAGCTAGGACCTAGTCACGACTGGTCCAGGGGCAGTAACCGAGGAACTGATGAATGTAGCCATCAGTAAAGCCCCCTCCCTTGACACTGATCAACAGCATTTGTTACACTGTGCTCTATACTACTGTACTACACCAGGACCTGATAGAAAGTATGAGCAAGAATTGTTCCAAAATCAAGCAACTAGATTGGTATTGCATACTTTGTATTGGGATACTGAGGGGAACAGTGTAGTTAGCTGTTCATTACCTCAAAAATTCCTTGCATTATATAGATCAAATCGATTACCACATGTCAGCTTGATAAAGAACAAAAGTGTCAAATGGGCAGACTTAGGAGAAAAAGTAACAAGATGGGAGAAACAGACTGATTTAGAACTATCAGAACAAGGGATACAAAAACAAAAACTGAATTGGTTAACACAGACACATCCAGCTGTACACTTGCAATCTAGTGAGGACAGCTGATTAGCGTTTTTATTATTAGAAGAAGAAAAGGCTTTATGTGAAATTCCAACAACTCTTTGGTCAACAGGCAAGTCAGATGTAGGACTTATTCGAACAGCAGGACCAGTTACAATAACCCCGAAGTCGACATTTAGACCACAGAAAAGACAATACCCTTTGAGAAAGGATGCAGAAATAGGAATTAAGCCTATAATAGCAGCATTACTCAAAGAAGTACTAGTAGAATCTCTAATTCACCATGTAATGCACCCTATTTCCTGTTAAAAAGCAAGGGAATGGCGGATGGTACAAGATTTACAAGCTGTAAATAATGCAATAATACCTAGAGCACCTACGATTGCCAGATCCACATACTTTGTTAAATTATTTAGAACTGCAACAGAAGTATTTCTCTGTGGTAGATATTAGCAATGCTTTCTTTTCAATACCTATACATCCTGATAGTCAATATTGGTTTGCATTTACATTTCAGGGTAAAAGGTATACGTATACTCGACTACCACAGGGATATTGTGAGAGCCCAACAATATTTTCACAAGAAATGGCTAGCAATCTGGCAGGGTTTACCCCACCGGGAGGTAGTCAAATTCTACTTTATGTAGATGACATCTTGCTAGCAGCCCCCACCCAGCAAAAGTGCAGGGAGGATACTGTAGCATTATTGAAATTTTTACCAACACAAGGACACAAAGTGAACAAAAGTAAGTTACAGCTTTGGAGAAAACAAGTTAGATACTTGGGATATGTAATATCCAATGAAGGTAGAATATTAGATGAGGAAAGAAAAACAGTGATTTTGCAAGCACCCAAACCAACAACCAAGAAGGAAATGATGTCTTTCTTGGGTACAACTAATTTTTGTCAGAGCTGGATACCAAATTATGCTTTGGAATCTGCTCCACTGACTGACTTGATATATAAGACACCAATGGCAGCACAAGATATCTTACAATGGACACCCGAAGCAGAAACGGCTTTCTGCAGGTTGAAGCAGTTGATAGCTTCTTCATTAGTTTTAGGACTTCCAAATGATCATAAACGATTCTTTCAGACCGTAGATTGTAAGCAAGGATATATGACGTCAGTATTGACGCAACAACATGGGGATAAGCAATGCCCCATAGCCTATTATTCATCACAGTTAGATCCAGTGGCGCGATCTTTGCCTCACTGTGTACAAGCAGTAGTTGCAGCTGCAATGGCAGTACAGGCTTCAGCCTCAGTGGTGTTATTCCACCCTCTCACATTGAGAGTGCCTCATGCAGTTGCAATAATTTTACTGCAAGAAAAAGTGGCATACCTTTCTCCTGCTAGACACCTTTTATGTATGACTATACTGCTGAGCCAACCTCATATGACAATTGAACGATGTACGACATTAAATCCATCAACATTACTTCCAACTCCTGTGGGCACACCACACAGCTGCCTGCAGGAAATTGAACAGTTAGCTTTACCTAGACAAGATCTCACATATATGCCCTTGGATAATGCTGAGGTGACATATTACGTGGACGGCTCATGCAGAAGGGGTCCTACAGGAAAGAATCTGGTAGGGTATGCAGTAGTTACAGACACTGAAATTTTAGAAGCTCAATCCTTACCACATAACTTATCTGCACAAGCAGCAGAATTGATAGCTTTGACAAGGGCATGTACTTTAGCAAAAAACAAATGTGTAAACATATATACTGATAGTCAGTATGTTTTTTCTACAGTACATGTATTTGCACAACAATGGAAAAATAGAGGAATGATAACATTCAGTGGAAAACCTATTAATCATGCACAATTTATTTTGGAGTTATTAGAATCTATTCAGTTACCTACCAAATTAGCTATTTGTAAATGTGTAGCTCATATGAAACAGCAGGATAAGATTTTAAAAGGCAATGCACGAGCTGATGCAGCTGCAAAGCAAGCAGCCTCAGACTCAGAAATTTTACTTTTGAATGAGGAATTACAACCCTCTGAGATTTTAGATTTAGACATGTTAAAAAATGCAGATGCTTACTACAAAAGCAGAAAAACAAAAATGGATAAAACAAGGTGCAATTCTTGAGAATGGACTGTACATTTCCAAAGAGAGAAAACCGATATTGCCATCTAGTTTATTTAGATATGCAGGTTTGTTGAGCCATGGGCAGTGCCATGTCTCAAAAGGGGGGATGGTACAGTTAGTAAACCGAATATTCCAAACATATGGATTCACAAATTATACACAAAAATTTTGTGCAGCTTGTCATACTTGTAACAAGCACCATGCACAAGGGGCATTTAAAACCAAGCAAGGAAGTTTTCCTATACCACCATATCCATTCCATACTATTTGTATGGATTTCATAGAATTGAATAAGTGTGAAGGGAAAAAGTTTTGTTTAGTTATTGTAGACATGTTTTCTAAATGGGTAGAAGCTTTTCCAACCAAAAACCTTGATGCAGCAACAGTGGAGAAAGCCCTGATAAAAGAAATAATCCCTAGATTTGGCATTTTGGAAAGGATTTATAGTGACAATGGCACTCATTTCGTGAATCAGGCAATCCAGCAACTTGGGAGATTTTTTGGTATCTCCTTAAAGAACCATTGTGCCTACCACCCACAGTCAGCAGGACTGGTGGAAAGGTACAATGGTACCCTCAAAAATAAGCTTAGGAAGCTAGTAGAGGAGTCCCAAAAGAATTGGATATACTGTCTGCCTTTGGCACTGCTGAGTATGAGAAAGGTTCCAAATATAAAGGGTTTGACTCCCTTTGAAATGGTTTTTGGGAGAGCATATTATGTGCCTCAGTGGAAAGCTCTCATGCCTGCAGAGCAAGAGGCTGACAGTTCATTAGCTAGTTATATGAGGAAACTGTTAACAAATAAATCTGTTTTGCAGTTTAACTCTTTTTCAGATAAGGAACAGACCAGACCGGTGGAAGCAGTCTTGGCCCCTGGGACATTTGTGTGGCTGAAAGTGACGAAAAGGAAGAATTGGGCGAGTCCAAAGTGGGAGGGACCGTACCAGGTTCTGTTGGCAACGCCTACTGCAGTTAGAGTGGCTGAGAGGACATCCTGGGTTCATTTGACACATTGTAAACCGGTAAAGAACTTTCAACTTGATGAAAACCTTGTGACTGATATACAACCAGACCGAGATGGCCAAAAACAAAGTGAATAGAAATTTAGATCAACCCCAGAGATGTTGCATAATCATTTTGTTGAGTGTACATTTATTGATTGTAATTGTGACAATTTTCCTCTTGTTGTGGTTTATCCTACACACAACCACACAAGTGAAAATGGGAAGGCGTGACGAAACGTCTATAGACTGGCATCCAAATTTTAACACATACCTAGCCATGAAACGTGTATATGCAGAGACTATGAACATTTCAAATTGCTGGGTTTGTACAGCTATACCAACAGCATATGGAGGACTGATAATGTCCGCTATCCCTTTGGGGATAAATGAGACTTGGGAGAATTTACTCTTTGATACAGGAACTGTGAGATCACAGGACAAAATAGCTTTATTTTTACCTGTCACACAAAAAGGAGTTGTATGTTTTTATAAAAATGATACCCTCCAGGTGGGCTGGAGCAATTGTAATATAACCATATCTTACCGATGTTATATTAAGAATAGTAATGGCAATACTTTTTGCAATACTAATTATGACTCATATTTGAACTCATTGAAAACAACCATGAATGACATTCGCAAGAATCCAGTTTTGTTTAAACAATTGTTAGTTATAGATCAGAAAATATTTCATGCAGGGCTGATGCGTATTAGTACTAAAGTAGAAAACTGTTATTTTATTTGTGGGAAAAAGGCATATAAATGGTTACCTGAGAATTGGTCCGGCAGTTGTTTTTTGGGTTATTTGGTTCCGGCAGTAAGACATACTGCAGAATTACCTTTGGGTAAGATATGAAACGTGAGAGAAGCAGCTCGAAAACTTGAAGGTCCAGTTGAAAAACCTATGAATCCAGTCGGAAAGATCGAAGCTGGCTGGAAAGATCATAATGCCGTGAAAGACAAAAGCAAATTAACTCATATGGACTTGAGTGACAGTGTTATATCCTGGGCAGGAATGTTCCCAGCCTATGGAGCAGTCAAATCGATCTGGGAGCTGAGGAAGTTGTCGAAACTTCTCGAAGTAATGAATAATGCAACTTTTTCTGCCCTGGAACTGGTGACTGATGAAATGAATGCAATGAGAACTGTTGTGCTACAAAATCGAATGGCTCTTGACTTCACCCTAGCGGCGAGAGGTGCGCGCTTATCAAAGAAGAATGCTGTGCGTACATACCAGATAACAGGCGTGAAATTAACAACCACCTAGAGGTAATTCAGCAAGTATCAGCCATGACTGAACCAGGCCCAAACCCACTGACAGACTTTTTTGCAGAATCTATTTGGAGGTTGGGGTTCCATCCTAATGAATATTCTGATTGCCATTTGTATGGGTATACTCCTAATAGGAGCATGTGTTTGCTGTGGAATTCCCTGCATGAAAAGATTAATCAAAGATTTTGTTGATGTATCTGTTACTGAAACTTTGTACCAAGATGTTGAGATTGAAAGATTGATCTCAGATGACATTTTTTCTGAAGTATAGATTGAATGACTCACCTCACTGAAAATCCTAAGTGGAAGAAGTTGGGAGATGAAATGACACTATGCGTACTTCAAAATAGAATAAAAAGTATTAATAGGGGGGAAAATGTTAGAAAAATGTGTATTTGAATATATGATAAATGCTAGTTTCAAAGTAAAGTAGTATATAATGCATTTTATTCTATTAATCATATAGTAGAGAGGATTCATTCATGTTTAAATGTAAAGTAGTTTTGAAACTGCAGTGTGGCTTGAAGCAAAGCTGACCTTCGACCCTGGCAGATGCCAGCTTAGCAAGTTTTAATGTTTATGCTTTTCACAAGTGATTATCTGCTGGGTCAGGAAATTAAATGTGTGAAATAATGAAATCTTCTGCTTTTTCCTGCTGGGATGATTTGGCCTTGTATATGTATTACTGAGATAGCACACAGCTGTGTGAGAAAGTGTAACAGAGAACAAAGATGTTCATTAAAAGACTGAATCTGCTATTGTATTCGAACTGATATGAAACCTTGAAGAAGTAACTTTACAGAGAGACATTATGTCTGACCAGGTGGATAGCAAGGCCGTATTGTAACCAGAGGAAACGTTTTTTTTTAAATATACAGCATCAGCAGATTTAATGAATAGAGGACTGCAAGCTAAAGTGATGTAGATGCCCTGTGACATACCACATCAGTAAGGTGGGCACAGCTTGAATGTTAAACCTATATAAAATTGTGTGCTTCCTGTTTTATGTCAGACAAAATTCTGTACTTGTACGTTTTTTGCCTCCTGGTGTACACTAGTAAACTTTTGAATCTGAACCTCCTGTGTATTGAATTCTTTATTTTATTTAACAGAGGAAGAGGGGGACATAGCTGGGATGGCAACCATTGGCACAGATTCAGCCCCTGACAACCCTGCCTGTACCTCATGCATATGTTTATCACTGCTAGTATCTGTGGGGACACTAACATCAGATGCACCGCAGGAGGGTAACGCACCTACATCACCTGTGAATGCAAAGAAAGACTCTAAACTACAATAGCCACACACACACACACACACACACACACACACACACACACACACACACACACAGACCCACACACACAGACACACAGACCCACACACACAGACACACACACACACACACACACACACACACACACACACACACACACACACACACAGACACACACAGACACACCATGCATGTGATTTGACAGATGGCATGCAGCATGCCTGTGATACGGCAGAGGGTATGCAGCTCAGACATTAATAGTGTTAGTAAGCATACCTCCCTCGGGTGCTCACTACAGCAAGCAGGTGTCATATCAGTAGCCATGCAGTTCACACAATCATGGTAGTATGCACGCATCCCTGTGATACACCATGTGGACCAGAACAGGATAACAGTACACATGGCTGATGTGACCTTGACATGTAATCTGCTGACGTGTGCATTAACATGCATACATGTCTGACACAATGGTGTCCTGACACATGTACAGCATCGTAATGGGCATCACATTGCGGTGTTGTCTGTATGCCCTACAGATAGAATCACGTTTAGCAAATGTGCATGAGCATGGAAGGGTAGTGTGAGCCGTCTACATTGCTATACAGTGTGAAGTACAGACACTGTGCCATTGCATGGCATCATGAGGCATCTATATTGCTGTACAATGCATAATATGTACACATTGCATAGCCATAACTGCATGCATACCCATGACATAACTGTGGACTGTGACCCACGATGCTGAGGTGTATACACACCAAACCGTGCTGTGTCAAGTGACAGGTCAGTGGAGGACCTACAGATGACACCCCTGCACAACAACTACAGGGTCTTAGCTGCCTGGCAACCATGTCCACACATAGTGGACATGTCAATTCACCATTTCCCACATGACATTGATGTACCACACACACTAGGTGCACAGCTAATGGTGATGTCCTACAGCAGCAAGGGAAATGTACAGTATCTGTGGCCTGATGTGGTGTCAATGTCTGTGGAAGCTGTACAGGTGACTACTGTCATGCTATGACACAGTCGTGATGTTCAACAGATCTTAGATGGTAGACGTTAGTGACACCTCCACTAGCTGTACACAGGCTTTTAGGATGTCCAGTGCACCACATCAACTGTATAATCAGTCAACTAAGGCTATAATTGGACCATGTGTGGACAATGTGCAACAGGGTGTGTACACATCACATCTGCTGTGTGGCTAAGTGTCTCTGGCCATCCCCCATGGCCATGTGTGCACATGCATTGACCAAATGTGTGTCATGGCCATCTCACATGTCTGTGTTGTCCCATATGACATACACCCATAGATGTCAGATATGCCACCATCCACAGGGCTATGCAGACAATGGATTGTATGTTTGGTATGTGGGATATGGGTCATGGGATAGTGTGACAATATTGCAGCCAGAACACTACATGTCTGGGACATGTCAGATGGCACATCGCAATGTGTGCACCCAATGCAGGGGCATATAACACAATGGTGACACCTGTGGGCTGCCCATATCACAGCTCACTGTGGGGTACTGTTTACGTACCACACATGTTGTTCCACTGCATACTACATATGTTTCCATTGTAGAACACCTCCACTCTTGTATGCATAGCTGACCACACATGTAGCAATGACAACTACTGTGGTTTCAAGTTGGTGTATCATTTCATTTGTATATATTGCACATGGGTGGCCTGTGTGAATGATGGGTGATGCAACCTGTATATCGTGACTGGAACAAACATTAAGTGTGCAACTGTTAACTGGCCACATGGAAAATAGATCTATGCTTTAACATGCCTGATACTGATGACAGTCTCACCTGCAACAGACTCATGTCTGTGCGGCACGCCAGAGGTGCCTGTATAGGGGTGACACAGCAGTATGAACATTATCCCTGACTGTCTGACAGCCACAGGGTGCACTGTGCATGTTAACACATTCACCTGTATAATAGTATATAGTATGCACATGTGTGCATACACAGGGTAGCATACTGTAGTATGCAGCATGTGTGTCCACATACCTTGCATATGTTGTTACTTTACATAATGTACAGGGACACATGCAACTAAATGGGATATAATAGCCATATGTGCAGTACTGACTTACCAGGCAACTCCAGGCTCATTGGTTGGGAGACACCGACCTCCACGATGGCAGCTAGTGTGTGTGGATGCTGTTCTGAGGGTGTCCCCAGACTGGCCAGTAGCTCCTCGGTGTGTGTGAGTGGGGGCTGGGATGGTGGCCCACCACCTGTTCCACCTTGTTCCCTGGCGATTGCAGTGGCACGCTGTTTTGCATGTCATATCAAGTCTGTGCAGTGTCTGCGCACCTGCTGGTAGGTGCGGTTATGGCCACCCACATCGTTCACCCTCCTGCATAGATCCTGCCACAGGTCATCCCGCTGCTGGGCATGCTGTGGCACATGGCTGAACAACACCTCGTAGTTCTCATTGAGGTACGGGATGAGGACATCATCCTCCTGGTGGCTGTACGCTGGAAGACGTGTACAAGGCATTATCTCTAAGACATAATGATGGTGACAGGTCACAGTTTCAGAGATGTACAGAGATACTGCTGCACATACATTTCTATGACATCTAGTACATCTGCACAGTAATCTTTGCAAATCATCATGACACTGACATGACTGACGTGTTTGTGTCACACACATGTAACACCTGTTATGCATTGGATATCATCACCATATATGTGTGTCACCTCATTACAGTGTTCATACTCCATGTGAATGCTGTCTTGATGTGGGCATGTTTATTTGCCTGCACTGGTGTTCTTACCTATCTGCACATGCCTGGATGTGTCCACGGTACTGCTGTTGACCTTGATGCTGTGCATATGTCACATATTAACACAGACACAGCCTTAATGGACTTGAGCAGTGACAATGCACACATATGCATGGACACCTGTACATGTATGTGTTTTGCCATATACATCTACACAGCACTTTACAGCTGTTCAACATCCTGCCACGGATCACCTGTGTTGCACATGTGATAGACATGGGACAATGGCTAGTCAGACGTCATTTGCAGGGATGGTTATCAACCATAGCATGTACGGGCAAGGTTTCCCAGCTGTAACAGACAGCCAGTATGCCACCGCGAGGTGCATCAGTACCGCATTACTGATCAGGACAGTTGATACTACATCTACCATGCGGCCATCACACCATGTATGACTGGGATGACATGTGCAGCTTTGATGGACAGGGTTGCATGGTCTGGCGGGAGTATGTCACATGTATGGCACAGGGATCTGTCCAGCATGTGGAGATTCTAGTATTAGGACGGTAGCTGTCCATGACGTATGTCTTACAGATCAGGATATGGACATGTAGCATGTCCATCATCATGGTGTAGCAAATGTCTTTATGCAAGGTAGACAGCATGCTGCGTAGTGGAGGTGAGGATTGTGAAGGCTGGTATCGCCCATCCACGCATGGCCATTACCCCTTAAAGGTGATATGTGATCCAATATTGGTCACCCCAGTGCTGTATATGCCTGTCCAATGATATCCATGCTCATGGATGGCACCCTGTCATGACATGGGTACCTCGTATGACTACCCAAGGGGCCTGGAGACGTCACCAAGGCAGGGAGGTGTACTGCACTGCACCATCCTTTACACAGTGTCCATAATGTTGACTACAGCCTAGGTGGTAGTTAATGGGTACAGGGATGTTCACCTAGTGGTGACAATGCTGATATCATCCATCAGAATGTGCACATATGTCACACACCTCACCCACACAGCCCATTCCGTATGTTGTTCACAACACTGACACAGCTATTCCTCATAGGTCATGGCCATTCACATCCTTACATACACAGATGTCTAACATTTGTCTGTGTGGTATGGGCTACAATGAGGGTGGAGTACAACACATTAACTCTGTTCTACTGTAGCTGGCACTGGTGTGATATGCACATGTCACTCTGGCACCTTTTGTAGTTGTAAGTCTGTCAACAGGCACTGGTAGAACACTCCTGTGACATACAAAGGTATTTGTAATCAAACATCCGTACTGTCTTGTACATCTGTACTGCTAACATCTACAGTGATAATGGTTCATGGACATGCACACCATATTCAGCAGGTGCCGCCCATTATGACTGTTGTCACCTCTTGTGGGTTGATATTATCCAACACCCTATCTGTATTGTATGGTCATGCTAGGCACTTGTTCAGAACTTGAACATGTCATGAGCTACTGATTGATATAGCACCCATTCCACACCTTTTCCCACAGGTACACTGGCTGTCCTAAAATTTCCAGCTTGCTTATGGTACAACAGCTGTTGTACACACGTAACGCACATATCCTGTGAGACATGGTTGTATATACAGGCATGTCCGACTGTCACGTACCAGTGCTATTGCCTGTCTATATGATGGATGTGTCGTACATGTGGCAATAGAGCAATTGTCTCATGTACACATTCAATGCTCACCTCCCAACATACTACACTACAGCCTGTGGGGGATGCACTTATGCAGGCCTGCTGGGGGTAATGCTGTCACCAACCCTGGCTGCACCTGACAGTCATGTGGGGATGTGTAATATTCGCAACACACCCCACTCATCACATAGTCTCACATGATCTCCACCACAGGCCACACATACGAGGACAACTTGTGCAGTACCTCTCCATACTCTGTGTAGGCACCAGAGGCAGCCCCCATCATGGAACACAACATCACCAACTTATAGCCCACAGACTCATGTGTGCCCATCACATACAGCCAATAAGGTATTATAGCATACACAACACACCAGTCATAGGTGAGTCTGTAGGCGGTCACACTGCAGCTCCACACAGCAGGCTACACAAGGCTATAGTCGCTTACATCTTGCTGTCGGGTAACTGGTTCTGCAACATAACCTATGCACCCATGCCACACCTCACCAGGTATGATGTGACTGTCATTCTCCATGTTAGTGTGACTGCCCTGAGATGCCACTTCACAGACTACGTGTGCAGGGACATGCAATAGCTCACCAGTGTTGTAGCCCTGAAGGTGTGGGCCTAGCCCTGGGGAGCATTATGCATTCATCCGGACCCGATACCACTGTACAATGACTGACTGTGTCACTTCAACAGTTGCCTATGCTTCTGCTGTCATTCCACAGGCAGCTGGTATCTGTCCGCTTTGACTGACCTGGTCAAACACAATGCTTTGGCACAGATGACCTGCACCTGTCAGCCCTGGGAGTACAGATCACATGTAAGGCTTTTGCTGCTTCTATACTGCCTGTCTTGCACAGTTTCCAATAACAGTCACCGGCAGAATGGGAACTGGCAAGCAGGACATGGGGTCATGTGACACATTGCTCGCATCTTCCTCTGTGACGCACACAGGCAAGGCACACCTTATAATGCACCACTCCAATATATCTGCAGTGACTGGGATTTGCCTCTAGGCTCTGTAGAGCACACCTGTAATGACAGGTTTTAGACAGACCATACCTTTCAGGCACATACCTGGACCGGCACACCCACAGCTGGGTGTTCCCATATCCCACTATGTTGTACACACATCCTGGCTAGTTACTTAGCACAATGCATCAGAGGTGCTCCACGTGCAACTAACCATGTCGGGAACCGCTATACACATTGTAACAAGCTACAGATTCAACAACATACCCCATGGTTATCAGACCTCATTTGTTGGTGTACTGGACAGTAGGGCTCAGACAGCTACTACTGATGTGTGACTGACACTACCACACACTTAACTGGGATAGCCACCGACACATCCATGATTCATAACCTCCACTCGGCTGGATCAACCCATACATACCACCTCCAAGACCAACATTAACCTTGACATGAACACTACCAATATGTGACTGGTGTTCCACACCTGGGGTTATCCCCTCATTGGTGAATTCCAAGCATATGCTAATCAACCTTGTTAGCCACATCCCGGCACCAAACCCTTCACGGCATACACAGTACATGAGTACTACAACACCTACTACAGACGTCTTATGACAGCGGTTGCTAACGTCATGACACCGTGCAGATGGACAATGCACTTACAAATGCTGAAACATACTCCAGTGCACTTCATTAGCACATACATGACTGCATGGATCATGCTATTCCACACAGAGCCATGATGGTACACACCAGATAACAGACGCCACTCTGGTGGTCAAGTTCCATGGACATAATGTACAACAACAGGTGGAGGCTCTTGCACAGTGGTGTACAATCCCATGGGTGGGGTAGCTCACTGGTCAGCCTCGGTAGGGCCATGGGATCCCTCATCACATACTCCAAGACTAGCTATGTAAACATTACTGCGACACTTTCCAGGGTGTACCACAAGGCATTATGGTGGTATGTCAGTAGTCGTTGGCAACACCCACATCTGCTCTCACATACAACAGTCACTCAGGAACATTACAGACCCAGGTGATGTTGGCAACATTCTGGTGGATGGATTCAATGCTAACATTACACCCTCTCACTCACTACAGGGCCACAATCCATGCAGGAACATTGCGGTGTCCCTACGGTCACACCTACACAGTACTAACCTGCACTCTATATGTCCTGAGGCACTGGCCCCATGTCACCTTCCAAAATCCCAGGCTGTGATGCCCACAAACCTCTGGATGACATGTCTCCCACTAGGCCACCATATTCAGTAATAGCCTTGTATCAGACATTGTGGCCCCTGAATGGCACACAGCAACATTTATCACACTCCACACAGGTGGCACCACAATGCACGAGTGGGACTATAGTCCTACACACCTGACTGGACTGTTCTGCACGGCTATGGGGCACATCATCAAGGACGTCATTCACAGAGACATTGTTGGGCTCCAGTCCTTTGATGCCATCCAGGTTGGACTTGTTAGTGCCAGAGCATGGCATCTACACCTGGTGGACTCCTTTCATACAGTTACCAGGGTAGCGGATGATGGTACAGGAGTCCACACATCCTACTTTGTCCTCTCATTGCCTTTCAGCACCATTCTCCATTCTGGTATTGACAACATACACATCCACCTGCACATTGTACCCTATGTCTCAGGATATTATGCAATGTGGCTCATGGACAGGACACACACAATGAGGGTAGCATACCATAGTACCTACTGCATTTCAGTTACATTTGCCATACCACAGTCCTCAGTCATTGGGCCCCTCATGTTCAGTATATGCTTCCCTGAGGTACAGGCTAGCACAGAGGGACTTTCCCTGCCTAGCTTTACAAACCCCTGCATACAAAGCATCATGATTGATCCACGAGCTGATACTGACTCCATCCATATGGGTGTCACTGTGACAGATACCTGATATGAATATCATGGCATCAAGCTGCATGACACAAGGTACATGAACATCACCTTTGCATTACACCATTCACCCACTGACTATCACATAGGTGGTAGTCCCCTACATACATGTCACATTGTACATGTTTGTAGTACACATGTATGTCACACCCACTCCTGTGGTTACCGTATTGCCACTGTGGCGTGGATATCCTTCTACGTGGCCACACTTATCTGTACTGGGTGTGTAGCTGGTACATAGGCACCCATTGTACCTCTGAACTCAAGACGTCTACACACATTCAAGGGTACACCACCCCATTTAGGGTGTACCTTACACAACAGCTACAGCTTTACATACCACACCATTAACACGCCATGACGTTTATTGAGCTTTGACAGTTAAAGTATGCGGCTGAACTATGGACACCACATCTGTACACATTTGCATATAAATACTCAGGGGTGACCTCTGCTGAACAGACAGGGCCCATGTCCACAACAATATTAATGGATATATTCCACATACACAACATAAGCAAAAGCCACTGTGAGCAACATGCTCATGGATATGTGCACACACGCAACAATGAGTGGGATGTGCTTGAGGGTTACATTCCCAAACCGGTCACTCACCTTGCTTTGGAACATGAGTCCTATGTACATCATGCAGGGACACTCAGTAGCACTGTTCATGTGATACCTCCCTTGGTGGTTGGGAGACACATGTACGCCAGGGATCATTGCAGTGGCTGTACTGTGCAGAGGTGCAGGTAACACATGGCTCTGCTGTTCACAGGACACTACCCTAGAGAGGTGCCACTGGTATGAACACTGTAGTTGTGCTTACACATCGACTTGCCAGACTGCATAGTACCCCACTATGAACGTGTGAAGCTATTACATGTCCTGTGTGCATGGTTACTTGGTAGCCCTTCCATTTAGATCAGCTATCATGCTATTGCAATGTCCGGTGCCTACACACCATATGTATCCTGTTATTGTACATGCCAATAGACGATACCTTTGGTATGCATGATATGCCTGTTATGCTGTGTAGAATATCTGACATATCTACCTACAATACTATACATTACACATATTTCACATAGTATCCCATAATGCAAAGCATACTTGCACAGCAGGGCCATCTTAGACATGTCATTGTCGTTATATGCCCATACACATGCCTACTGTGACAGTATATCAACATATACTATCCCCTGCTATGGCACGTACTTGTTGGACATACCCTACCACTGACGGCGGGTTGTATGGAAATGTTCTGTTTAAAGCCCTCATGTAGCATCCCTTGTGGTGTCTGTGATGTGTACCTTGTGGCCCACTGCTGGATGCACAGTTTCTATATGCGTTAGTATGCTCAGCAAGACATCACTACATAAATACCTTTTTCCACTTTATGCATTGCAGACACTTTTAATTAATGCAAACCAGGCTATACATACAGTAAATAATTAATAAAAAACATGCTATACATAAACTTACATACCGAGTGTTCTACATACCTTGTAATCATTACGGACTTTCGTCTCTATCTCTCTCACACTGCTTAAACAGGTAGTTTGTATGAGCATACGGTTTGAATGTCTAGCAAGTCATCCTTATATACGTCGATACCTGTAACATGTGGTTTCCTCCCGCCAATTGGTGCTCTGTATCTGAGCCACCTATATGTTCTAGAAACAGAATAAGTAAGTAAACATTACAAGAATGAGCTTTTATCTAGGCAAAACAGTGAAATTCTGCATTTCGTACTGGCCGGGTGTATGTGTCGGCCTGCAGACATCTGATGTATGTCCCACATTGGTCATTTGAAGAGGTGGCAACCCTACCATAGGTACATCTTGCCTAGCAATAGTGTTAGGTGATCCTATACATGATTGCGTGTTCTACATGTGGAAGTGGTTGCTTTACCCTTCAGAGCAGGTGCTATTAATTTAGGGGTGAATAATGCTGGTTTCACCTGTTCTGGACATCATTGACCATGATCTGTGCCATATTCAGTGTAGCTTATCCCTGTTTCATGCATATCCATATAGTCATATTTAAACATCGCTTACCAGCAGTGGGCAATGCATATTCCCGGTAAAGTGTACTAAACATGATCTGCTGACCTGTATCCAACATGCATTACTCGTGCCTTCGAGATTATGTTACATCCCTTGCAGGACATGGGACCAGGAACATGCACGACGGTCACTGCATTTAACATATGGCCATCTGGGCTTTGTACACGTGTTATGTCATTTTGTACGTGGAGTATACTACGGCTGTTACTCCATACTGCACTCACATGGGTAACTCAGTTAGTTTACATATTGATGAGTCCAGTTAATGATATGTCCATGTGATGTTTACTGGATGTGCTCCGGCATTGGGTATGTATATCTCAGTGAGCCACACACGATACTGTACTACACCTTCAAATGACCCTGGGTGGAGCATGCTGGGGTGACGAATACCTGTCATGGGTACACTACATGCCTTGACACAACATCCATGATTATATTATGTGCAGCCCCTCATTAATGCAGCAGGGACTCTGGGCTGAGTGTGTGCAGAACAGTGCTTACACACATGTGCTCCCACGATTGCCTCTGCTCCTCTACGTGACAGTTGGTTACTCAATGTTGTGGCGACAGTGGACACTGTTTGCCCCATTTGGTGTATGGCCTCTGACAGTCGGCCCTGATCCTACCGTTGTACCTGGGAACCTATACACACAGCACCACCATGTGGTGATAGGCGCATGTACCGTTCAGGTGTTGACATTCCTTGTTCCTATAGCTGTTGTGTGTACAATGTTTGAGGGCTGCCTATGTGGGATTCACACAGTGGGCTACCTATACATTACAATTTACAGGTGGTTGTGCTTGTGTGCCATCCATTTTACTGTGTGTGCAGGTGGAGAGGTGTGTCAGGTCATAGGGGCCTACACTGTCAGAGTATGTGCTATACATTCCCTCTTTGCCAAGGCATAGGCATATTGGGCATGCTTCTGTCTGCCTACTGAGGCTGGCACAGTGTGTTCATGGTCTGAAACACTCTGTGCCTGTGATGGCCTTGGCAATTGCGGTGGGCTACGAGGGCCTTCATCATTTTGTCCCTGCTGCAGCTGTTTCCGCAGGATCATATTACGTAGCATGGCACATACTATGACAATGTGGGCACATGTGCCTGGAGAGTACTGCAAGGCTCCATCAGATGTGTCCAAGCACCGGAACCGTGATTTCAGCATCCCAAACACATGCTCTATGATGATTCTGGTCTGTGCGTGTGCCTCATAATAGCATTCTTGCATGGGTGTGTGTGCATTTCTGATGGGAGTCATCATCCACGGCTCCAGTGCATAGCCAGCATCCCCCACAAGGTGGCCTTGTGGGATGTCCCCCCTGACAAATACCTGATACAGCTGTGAGGCATGCCAGATATGGGAGTCATGGTAGCTTCCAGGGCTGCCTGCACACACATCCATGATAATGCCCTGGGCATTGCACACGACCTGACAGTTGATGGAGTGGAATCCCTTGCTGTTTATGTAGCGCCTACCATGCTCACCGGGTGGTGACTTGATTTGTATGTGCATGCAGTCTATCGCACCCAGTAACTCTGGGTAGTGTGTCACACGGTGGAAGTGACGCATATTGCTGGCCAACTCCTCCTGGGTTTGGGGGAAGTATATATGCTCATTGGCATGTGGTAACATGGCATCCAGGAACTGGTGTAGTACCCTGGATGCTGATGCCTGTGAGATCCCTATTGTATCTCCAGTTGGCCTTTGAAAGGTACCTGTGGCTAGTATTCGCATGCTTACACATACTTTCGTGTCCTCTGGGATGGGTTCCCCTCTGTTATTTCTGGTTCTCAGGCGTGGCCGGCACAGCTTCACTATTTGCTGTAAGATGTCCCTGTCCACCCTGTAGCGCTCTACTATCTCCAGATCATGTGGCCCCTGGTAGGTTACCCTTGGTCTGAAGACTCTTCTCCTCCGGGGCCTGCGGTGGTTGTCGGCATCATCCACCACAACACCGTCAGTCTCTAACACATGCTGATGACTCACAGCTATGGCAGCTCCCAACATGTACATTTTAAAAGTCCCCCGTGTGTTTACACCTATGGTGCAGTGTTTGGGAATTCACTGGTGTGTGTAGGGTGCTTTCACACTTTATGCTATTGTGCTGTGAACACCGATGATGACATAGGGTGTGTATGAACGATCGTAGCTACAGGGTATCTTATGTGTTTTACTACTGGAACTAATATTGTGGTGCCTTTGGTTTCGAATTACATTTGGCTGCCATGGATTACCTCTTGACCTTCCCTTTACATTTCTGCATGTTCCACCTACCATTTTCTGGCATGCACCCAGCAGCCTGCTTTTATTTGTACTTTCCTAGACCTGGTATATCTTGCATAATGTGTGCTATTGCTGGTCTACTGTTGGTTTGCTTGCTCTGCTATGACAGATCTCCTATCTTTGCAATCCAATGCCTCCCCTCCTTTCTTTGCATTCCGATGCCTCCCCTATCCTGTTTAGTAGGTTTCTGCAAGCAGACTTGACAGCTGCCGTCGATTGGCCGCCGTGAGTTGTTTGGTGTTGATTGCTCATTAGTACGCCAAATACCCTACTTCGGCATTTCCTTCTTTTCTTCCCCTGACCTTCCTGTTTGTGCTATTGTTCGTGCCGCGTGCATCCACTTACTGGGTTTCGGGCACGTTTTCATCCCCGTACACATGCGCTTTTGGGCACCATGTGTGCTCTCAACTAAACGATTCTATGCCTTCCTCCCCACCCCTGTCCTGCAGCTTTGCTTAGCAATGACCAGGCCAGTTTGCATTGCTCCAATGTGCTTGCTGCTATGGTGGCACACCCCTCTGCTGATGTCATGTATCTCCTCTGAGCCACTCCTCAGTATTATAGCGCTGCGCCGTATAGTTCAACCTTCATCCGGTGGGACATTTGTGATTCAGTATTATCTGCCGCATTTGCATGGCATTGACTACTAATTCATAGTTACCGCGCCGAACACTGTCGCAGGCCCTTAGCAACCCTTGCACCTTGGTTGTGGTGTTCCATGCCTACAGTTGTGTATTATAGTGTAAACCTGATTTGTATTACATTGTGATTTTATGACATTTTTATATATTTTCTTTATGGTCCAGTTTGCGCACACATGCCCTGTGGTTGTACTGTGCTTTACTGTGGACATGACATTAAATGTTGTTTTTTAGGTGTTGTGCATCTTTTCTTATGCCATTGGCTGTGTATTTAGCCATTGGGATATGTTAACTTTTGTAATACATGAGTCTGGTCCGCCTCCAAAGCTCCGATGTTCTGTTTGGGAAAATGTAAACCGTGTTTTTTGATTTACATTTCCGAGGGCTTACGCTACACCTGCACAACTTCATGAATCACTTTCTGCCTTCATTTGCATGATGCGACACTGCGCATGGGGTGATTAGCATACCTATGCCGAGGGTTGCACATTTCTGGCGTACACCGGTAGTGCACGTGGTATTGGACCATACCTGAATCACACGACGGCCATATTTGGCGTTATTCTGCCTACGCTACACCTGCGCCTGGCACAAGCTTCATGAATCCCAGGGTATATGTACCACAAATTGCAACTAACAAATCAGAAAACAAATTTGCCAGCCAGACTAAATTCTAACTATTTAAACCAACTAAAAATAAATATAATGTATTTATAAAACTCAGATATCCTAACATGATGCACGTAAACTACTAAAATAAACAAATAAGATGTCACTTACAAACATAACACAAATTTTTGATGCCAATAGGAAGCACTATTCTAAAATCAGCATACAAATGGATTAACAAAACCTTTTGGCTCTTGTTTTCTCTCTTTTTTTTTTTTTTTTTTTTTTTGAAATATCAGTACTGCCCTCCAGAGTGGCATCCCCCAAAACTTTAAGTGCAGGTGCAAAAAAGGAGGCTGTTGCCAATCTTTCACCTCCTTAGGATCATCTCAGAACTGAGGAACAAAATAAATAAATAAAAAAATAAAGTTCATCTGTACTTTTAAACTGTATGCCACATTAGCACTCCAGTTCTGCCTTCAAATACAATACTACTATTAATTTCTAAATGTCGATATTGCACATAAGACTCATCAACATCTGTCAGTCATGCCCCCTAATACTTTCCATCTGAGGTGGTTCCCTCTTTGCCCCCACCCTACCTACTCCTGTATATATATATATATATATATATATATATATATATATATTCATATATATATATATATATATATATATATATATATATATATATATATATATATATATATATATATATAGATATATATATATATATATATATATATATATAGATATATATATATATATATATATATATATATATATATATATATAGGTCTACTTCAAAACATTGAAATTTCAGAATGTTGAATTTCTTAACATTGAGACCATAACATCAAAAATTCAAAACATCGAAAACCTAAAAGACTGAAAACTCAGAACATTGAAAGTGTGCTTCATAACACTGAAAACTACATTGCACAAGTAAATAATATCACCTCCACCTATAACAACACCTTACTAACAAACACACTTTCTACTATGTTTCTGCAGGGGGGAAAGCCTGCTGCACTCCCCACACCCCCTGTGAATTAAATATACCAACTCCAAGATCACACTACAGTGGAAAAAAAATGAATTTCCTAACCTCAGTGTATGGTGATGTGAGGTTAGGAAATTAACTTTTTTCCATTGCAGTGCAATCTTGGAGTTGGTATATTTAATTTATGGGGGGGTGGGTGCAGGGATGCTTGTAGTAGAAAGTGTGTTTGTAGCTTTCAGTGTTATGGAGCACACTTTCAATGTTCTGAGATTTCAGTGTTTTGGGATTTAAAAGTTTTGATCTCAATGTTATGAAATTCAACATTATGAAATTTTGGTGTTATGAAGATTATATATATATATATATATATATATATATATATATATATATATATATATATATATATATATATATACACATATCTATATATATATATATATATATATATATATATATATATATATATATATATATATATATATACACACATATATATATGTATATATATATATATATATATATATATATATATATATATATATATACACACATATATATGTATATATATATATATATATATATATATATATATGTAACAGCCATATGAATTATAAAATTCACTGTATATTGAGATTCAATGTATCACAAACCAACAAGCCAGATCATTGAAATAGAAGTGCTCCACTAAACTCACTGGGCACACCTAAAACTAACAAAATCAATCAGAACAGTGTTTTTGCAGTTAGCAATGCTGTCTGCTCCAATTCATTGAATTGAACAGGCTCACAGGATTGTGTTTCATTGAAAAGCCTCACAGCAATGTAAACAATTGCCAGTCATGAACACATTTAACTTCAGAAAGTCTCTGAATGCCATTTCTCATTTCTGCAAGCTAAAACTTAGCTGGTTCAGGCTATGAACATATATCAACAAGCATAATAGACTTTACAGCTCTACTCCACAAAGTAAGGTATGCTGCTGTTGTGTGTGTTTCTGTCACAATGTTCACAATGTATCCCTCTTTTGCCCATTGAGAATGGCAGAGCAATTCTAGTGGCACCATATTAGTTGCTCCAAAAGTGAATCCTCATTGTCACCTTGCTGTACTCACACCTGTTGGATTCATATGCAATGCTTCAATCAGCATCATGTGTCCTCTTTTAGCATAGTCCTATCTCCTCCTACAGCTGGAGGGTTCAGAGAGATACGTTATTTGCTGCTAAGGATCATTAGAGTTTGAATCTCACTGATAGTATCTCATACTGGGTTACTGAGAAAGTCAATTTCCAACAACCTCCTATGAACATTGATTCAAGATCATCAGTGACAACAGCACTTACTTTGCACCCTGAGTTTCTATAGAACCTTTTTTAAACTACAAGTGTGCAACACTGCTTCCTTTGAAGTCACCTCCATGTTAATTGCCTCTTCTGTTGTTTAAATCCATTGTCATGCAGCCTTCAGTGCTCTACTCCTTAATTCAGAAAATCTCCTCATTCTGCAGATTTTTTTTCCACAAGCATCAGTACAAAAGGATCAATAATAAACTCAAACTACAAATATATGAAAAAAGTCAGCATGTGCAAAGTCAGCTGTCGCAAAAAAAGAAAGAATTTTTATAACAAGTTCCATGTACCCCTATACCCCTTCATCTCAAAATGTACTAAATTCAAGATCATGCAACCTGCACACATCTGAGAGCTTGCTGACAATGTAGTTTGTTCTTCAAGATAGTTGCAATTCAATTACATTTGTTTAATATGTCATCCCATTTTGATTACACCTGCCTCTGAGAAACATATGTATCTACATGCAAAGTATACCACTTTGTTCATCTTTTAAAAAGAAGCCTCCAGGCACCTCCTGTGACACTGGCATCTACAGGGTGAACTGTGCTATGCTGTCTGTACCCAAACTGCTATGCTATTCCATTACTGAGCTATGTTTTCTGTTGCAGCGGTATCCAGTGTGCTGATGAAATTAATGGCATACTGAGTTGCTTTTCACTGCACTATTCATTTTACATCACAATACATGAGTAACTGATGATAGAAACATGGATCAAATGAACAATTAAAAAAATATATTATTAGCATGTACATGACACCCACTACATCATGTCTGGTATACAATACAGAGAGCACAAATCTCAGTTTTTATTAATTTTACCTTAGTAAATCCAATACAAACATGTGCCTCTTTTAAGGGGTGAGCTTATAATGCTGTCTGGGTAAGTAATTTGCTCAGGGTTATAGGGAAGAAAAATATTGACTAAGGGAATCAAACATGACTACAGGATAAAGTTCCATAACAACCTATAACCTTAGTACTCTTAATTAAACTGGTTGACATTTCTGAATGCCAGTCTAACAAGAAGTATAAGTGATGTCCGTTACTGTTTTAATTTACAAAATTACATTAGAAAAATAGCTAAGTAAAGAGTTAAACTGTTTAGTTTATCAGTTAAGAGACCATTGCAAAAAATGCTGTGTTGCAGGAATAGTACCCTAAAAGATTGGTCATCATATGTTGCCTGCTTTGTAGTCCCCTGCATTCATTCAGCATTTCTAGTGATCATATAATTTTCCTTATAATTTAAGGCATTCATGAAATAATTAAATGTTTAACCATATAGACTCATACGGGTAGCAGAGAATCGCATGACAGAGAAATGTAATCACTTCACTAAGCATTTGACAGATCCATTTCATCATCAGTATTTGCAATGTACCAGATATTATATCTAATAAATTGACCTGTATTGACAAGCTTTGCATGCCTTCATACTCAATAATCTTGGACGAAAGTGTTTATCATTTCTGAATTTTCCTAGAATGAATATCCTTAATTTAAAAAAAAAATCATCTGCCAGAAAAAAGGAAGGCATGCAGTATAACTCTTTGTCATCACAACTTACAGTACCTACCACACTGAAATATATAAAATAACAAGTGAAAACAGTTTCGATAACATTTTTATGCAACATTAATCTTCTATACAAGTACAATTTCTGTTCCTGCATGTTTCTGTCAGACTTTCAATACTTTGTACCAAATAATTTCTTTTATATTACTATTGTAAACATAAAAGAAAATGGTTTAAAAATAAAACCTGCCAATGCAAATTATAAGTTCATGGATAAACATAATGCAATAGAAAGCTTTAATTATAGTGCTATTTGACTAAATTGACTATTAAAAGCATTTTGCAAGATGTAGAAACAATTTTCACATACAGAACACTCTTTTAAGATGTTACCATATATTTCACTTAGCAAGTTGTTAATGAAAGGTAGAATTTAGAAGCAGCATAATTTGGGAATTAACAGTAAATGTTGGTACCCATCCTGCCTTTGTAAGTCTGAATGAGGGTATATATTTTATTTGTCAGGAGAATTTCAAGAAAATGTATTACAATGATGCATTTGCTTAACTGCTTCATGCTATTTGCACAAATTTCTCCTCAAAACAAGAACAAACTAATGTACCGTAACTAAATCATGCATAATGTTATTTTTTAAACTGACACTATTTGGATTCTGTAAGATTTGAGAGCAATCCTCGGTTTGCTTTTGTAATGAATATTTCTAAAGTCTTTCTATATTAGCATAGCAAGCATAAAATGTAATGTAACTAGTTTAAATCATATTTTACATGTCTGGAAATACTTCAAAACAGCAACATGAAGGTCACATAATTCATATAAATACATAGACATTTTACTGCAAAAATGGCAATGCCTGATTGAAAGACAAGTGGTAGCAGGCTGCAGAAGAAATTGTGTTTTACTTTGCACCAGGGACAGCTGGCCTACATACCAAGTCTAACTACAGTAACTGTGTCACACTGTATTTACATATTAGCTCTAGCAGAAAGATTCCCATTGCAGGCTGTAGAAGCACAAATGGCGAACCTTGGGGTTTAACTCCATTTTGTGCAAATTCATAAAATCAAATTAGTTCTTCATTCTTATGTTTCCAAGTTAACAAACAGCATGATGAATGTTTGTGTGTGTGTGTGTGTGTGTGTGTGTGTGTGTGTGTGTGTGTGTGTGTGTGTGTGTATGTGTGTGTGTGTATATATATGTATGTATGAGTGATACTTGGTTTCATGACCTGTGATGGTTTCCTTCTTGCGGGGTGGGGGGGGGGGGGGGATTCAGCAGATCTGGATAATTGTTTTGTTTATGGAGTTTTATGCTTCCCAGTATGTTGGCCACCAAATTCTCATTGTATCCTTTTTCCAGAAAATCTTGCTGCAGTTGATCTCTGTTAGTGAGAAATCTACCTCTCAAGAAACTGTTTTTTTCTCATTCCCTGTATCTGGCATACCACAAAGTTACTATTGCAGTGATATCTGTCAATGCAGACATATTTGTTTTTCAAATTTGAATATATATATATAAAGTAATTCTTTTAGCTCATACATGCACAGCATCTGCAGTCTGGGGGGTTGCATGGAAATGTTCTATCTGTAAGTCTGTGGATGAATTATTTTTCATTTTTACCCAAATTCTAATATTCTTTCCATTTTGATAAATGAAGGATGGTTGCGGGTCCAGAACCTGACTGATCTTTACAGGGCAGATCTAGTTGCTTGCTTGCATGCTGATGTCTAAACATTATTTTTCATCAATCTGACTATATGGTGATTGAAAATAATAAAGGTGCATTCTTTTTTATGTGAAGTTAATACCGGCTGCCAGTATTCAGCTTTAATTAGATCTTTCTCCATCTCAATATTATAGGACCTTGCCTATCCTGAAATATTAACATGCCAGGATTAAGATCATAGGGTAAGCAGGGGGAAGCAATCCTGTGGTGTGGAGGGATAAAACCTTTACTGTATCCCATATTACTTGTGTTCAACAAGCTGCAGAGACACTGGTGGAACTGCATGGGGAAGGATAGGAGTGAGTGTAGACTCTGGCTCACCCATCCATGGGGGGATGGAGGCAACCTAGGCTTACTGCAATTGCAGCATAAAGAACCTTGAAAGATCCACATTACAAGCACTCAGTATACTGTATGATCATGTGTATCAGTGAACATGCATGTCCCACAGGAAGCAACTTCTGAGCTCACAAGGCTGCCTCAGTGTGATGGGAGTTAAGACACACTCCCTGGCAGCTGCAAGATGCTACATCAGTATCCTCCATCTCCATACTGACACTGGATGTGAGGCAGGTTGTGCACATTAGGCGCTAGAGTAGATCCGGTGTACCTAATGAACAAGGAGAACAGCTGGTAGCAGCTAATGGTCTGCTGTGGGGAGGAGAGAAAAAAGAACATAGGGAACAGGGAAAAAAGGAAGGTTACATGGTCTTGGTAACCTAAAATGCAAAAAAGTGCTGTGTAATAGCACTTGGCTAAAAAAAAATGGTCCCGACTAATGATATAAATGGTACTCCTCATCAAACAGATACTGTCATGAGATTCCTAGGTACTTATGTGGACAGATTGCTCTCAGAAACCATTATATTTCCACCCCACTGTGGAAATCCTTCTGTCTGGTATAGTTAATTTCCAAGGGAATATCTTCACGATCCAAATAAATCATCTTACCACTGTACTTTACAAGGTCTGTTATCAAATGCAATACCCCCCTTTGGTTTTACAAAGCCTATGTTTCAGTTGGGAAGGCCCCAAAGATTTCTAAACAAAAATATTAATGACCTTAAATTATTCAACTATCCTGATAGGTTAGCACAGCTTTCCTTATACTCAGTAGCCCACCAGCTGCTCTGAGCTGATCCATATCATATTTTTAAAGCTATGAAACACCCAGTCCTAATGGACTTCTCATTTCTGTGAAAGCCTAGTGACTCTACAAATAACAGCACTGGCATTCTAAATCCATACAAATAAATTTGACTTACTGGAGGGAATAGGTTCCTAAATCATCATATTCCAAGCCTATGGAAAAAAGTTACCACTACACATTAAACAAAGTACTGCTTTAACTATCATTAATCCTAGTCTTGATGACTGGATGGTTTAACACAAATTTATAGCAGTCTTATTATATGAAGCCATGCTTGATTTGGGAGGTAAGCACTATTATATGGATGTAAGGAGTGGCAAGAACTGTTAAGTTTGCCTAAGTAAAGGTGCATATGAATAGGCATCTTAATGCCCCCCCCCTTAGTATTGCTCCTATGCTCCTGTTCCCTTAAATTCCAGAGCATTATCCTTATTGAACTCCTCGAGGACAATAAAGGAATCAGACACAAAAGCTAGCAAATCTGAGTTTGGGCCATATGTAGTTCCCAAACCATAGTTTCCCTACCCACATTAGAAGAGAAACTGATGCCCACATCCCTTTCTTTTCTGCACTTTTGTCAATTATCTTCCATTGTAAACTGTTATTTATTACAACTACCACTCTATATTGATAGGAGGGAGAAAGACTTATCATTGCTAGACAGATTTTAAATAGTGTGAGTGTCTATTATCCACTTTCACTTCTTGCAGAAATACAGCACAATAGTCTAATGTCTGTATCAATTTTTTGATGGTATTATGATTTAACTTAGAATATAATCCACAAACATTTATTGAAACAACTTTAATGATGGATAGAAGTAACCAAATTGCACTGTAAGCTTTTTGGCCATTGTAGGTTGTGTGTGTGTGTGTGTGTGTGTGTGTGTGTGTGTGTGTGTGTGTGTGTGTGTGTGTGTGTGTGTGTGTGTGTGTGTGTGTTTGAGATGAAGTGAATGGTTTCCTTCTCAGACGGCCTCTGATGTGCAGTTGTGAAGAACAGTAAGCTCAGCTGCTCAGGCATTATGAGTTCAGCTCTAACAATGTGCACACAGACTATTCACAATCCATGACTACTTGTTACTTGACATTGAGGTTTGCCATCCCTGGAAGACCTTAAGCATGTGTTCAGACAAGCAATATCAAGTCAGTTTTCTTATATGGCTTCTTTTGGTTTCCATGCATCTGGCAAGTCTTTTATTTATTTATTTGTTTATGTATGTATTTATGTATTTATTTCTTTGTATTTGCTTACTGGGATAGTCCACTGGGCCAAAATGAGCTCATTTTCAGTGGAGGTGGGAGAAAAGATCCAGACACAGTATACTTCTTACACAATACAAACATAGAATCATATGGGACAAGCATTATACATAGCTATAGAATCATATAGAATCGTACATGGAGAGGTAGATCATGGCACAAAAACAATACATTGAGCAGTAGGTTCAACTGGTGACTGGAAGAGCTTGGTATATAGTCTATGCGAGATGTAAGAGAATAATACATAGATAGTATGTTTAGGCTGTCTTAAACCATAAGTGAAGATTAGGAATTGAGTAACACAGTTTAGAGATAATAGCACCTAAAAGTATAATATTACTTTAGATGGTAAATATAGAAAAGGAGTCTTACAGAGGAGAGAGGAAAAGGGTGAGGATGTATAGTGCAAGAAAGGGAAGAATCAGGGATGGGGCGCCAAGAAAAAAAAGGGGCTCAGATTATAGGAAGTACATCCTTGGTAAAATTACATTGCCATAGAGAGGTGAGGTATTGTCTCAGGGATATCTTAAAAAGATGGGCACTGCTGATAGACCTTAGTGACCGAGGGAGATTATTCCATAGTTTAGCTACAGTAAAGGAGTAACGCATTTGTCCTGCTGCATGGATTGGTTTCATTGCATTTAGGAGCTGGTGATTATTGGCTCGGTCAGGTCTGTAGGTCTGTTTTTATGATATTGTGTGAGTAGAGAAGACAAGGAAGGGCAGGTAGATGGTTTATAGATAAGTTTGTGTGCAAAGGTTAGTTGAATAAGACATGGATGATGTGGTAGTTCCAGTCAATTAAGTTGCATCAGAGAGGAGCAGTGGTGAGAAGAATAGCTGCATTTGTTACAAATTTAGTGATTTTATTGTAGCATGAGACTAGTTTGGATTTGAGAGAGGCCTGAATATTGGTCAGGAGAGGTGCACCATACAGAAGAGAGGGGAGTAGGAAGGAAGATGCAAGATATAGCTTTGAGGAATGGTTGAGGAAGTATTTTCGTCTATAGAGAGATCTCAGTTTTTGGTGTGTTTTTTTAATGTTAGTATGAATGTGCAGCTCAAATGTCAAGTTTTCATCTATAATGACACCTAACAGTTTTTTTTAGTATGTGGTATGACTTCAATTATTGTTTTGGGCTTGGATGGTGAAATTTTCTTTGTTTAGTGGAGTGGATTTTTTGGGTAGGAAAGGAAAAAGTTTTGTTTTGTTGGGGTTTAGGGTGAGATGGTTGTCAGCCATCCATATCTCTGTAGTAGCAAGGGCATCTTGTGTGAGTTCAGTTCAGATGGTGAGGTGGCAGCAAAGATGACTGTAGAATTATTTGCATATCAGATAACAATGCTTTGGGTAAGAGAGGTATGAAAGTTATTGATAAAGATGCTGAACAAGAGGGGCTCTAGTATGGATCCTTGTGGAAAACCTGTACTGGTGTCGAGAAAAGGTGAAAATGAATTTTACCATTTGGTTGCTTGTTGCCTGTTTGTGAGATAGTTTGAGAACCAATCTAGGGACTGGGGTGAAATGCCTATGTCAGACAATTTAGAGAGAAGGAGTGAGTGGAAGATGGTATCAGAGGCCTTAGAGAGGTCTAAAAAGAGGGAGAAGACAAGTTCACCATCATCTTGGGCCTGGTTAACTGTGTCAGAGAAGGATGTAAGAGTTATAGTTGTGTTATGGTAGGGCCAAAATCCATGTTGAGTGGGAGAAAGGATTTGGTTGTGAAGCATATCGTGGAGCAGTTGGGTGTGGATGCACTTTTCAAGGATCTTAGAGATGGGTGAGCGGATAGCAATAGGTCGAAAGTTGGAGATGTCTGTGTTAGCGCCTCTTTTATGTAGAGGCAGAATGTATGCCTTTTTCCAAATAGTGAGCATATAGGATTCCAGAATAGATATGTTAATAAGAATAACGAAAAAAGGCACTAGCACTTCTGAAGACCAATAAACTGAAAAATAAGTGCCAGGAAACGTTGAAACTCAGTCCATGCAGTTTATTCCACGAATTGTTTAAAAACAAGTAAAAAGCAAAACAACTTCCAATAACAGTTCAGTATCTTCAACATAGGACTTCATCAGACAAATCTCAATAGTTAATTACAACCATTAAATAGTAAATCAGTTTAATTTAATTATGTAAATTGTCCATAGACCTTTCTCTATTAATTCAAACTCAAGCTCATGAATATTAATGCCCATCTGTGAAAAGTGCAGAATTCCTTAAAATGCATAAGTTATTTGCTCTCATTTAAAAACTGTCATCATGTTCATTTCTAAATATAAAATACATATATATATATATATATATAAATATAAATATTTCAATAAATAAATAAATAATTATTAATACATACATTAAATGACTGTTTGTTTAAAACAAAACTTTAATCATTTCATTCATTAAGCTAAGGGACTGGTATATATAATGAAATAGTGCCCTCTAGTGTCCTTTGAAAATTTTTTTTTTTTTTTTTTTTTTTTTTTACTAGAGCTTATTAGCTCTTATTTTAAGTAAGGGTGTTATGGTTAAGAAATCATTCATTCCTGGTTTAGAATTGGAATCTAAATAAATCTGCCACCATAATTCCTTACTTTCCAAAATTCTTCCATAACCCACCCCCTATTTTAATATTTGATTTGGTCAAGAACAAAAAATTGGAACTTGTATTCAGGACAAATAGTGGAGTGTTTATATAAAGCATTTGTGTTCTTAGCTTTCAGAATGTCATAATTATGTTCATATATTCTTCTTTTTAAGCATCGTTCCGTTTTACCCACGTAAAGCTGACACATTTCTGGCAAGCAATATAAACCATTTCTACTTTCAACATATATTGCTTCCTTATTAATAATATGTGGGCACTGTGTGCATCTCCCACATCTAAATGTCCCTTTCCTACCTTTATTTCCTGTTCTTGTTATTTTTGGTTCCATTTTGGTTATTCTTCAATGTCTGTTTAGAGACCTAAATTTGCTCCATTCCTTTTTAAAATTTCTCTCAATTTGAAATTGGAGTTGTTATATTCAACTACCAAACTTCTAGTGTAATTAACTTTCAGTTTTATTATTCCTACTAAAACAAGTATGTGTATCCATTTCCACCGGTATCCATGTTCTAAAAACATGTTATTTAAAATTTAAGGTTTAACTATCATCTAAAAGCATCAAATATTAAAAAAGTCATGTTTACAGTATTACTAGTTGTTTAATTGTAACCTAAGCCAAGCAGTATATTTTAACATATTTTTTAACAAATTAAATAGGTTAGGGGTTTGTAGCAAGTATCTAATTTACATTTTTTAAAACTTGCATATTGTTCTGAAGCTATGAGAAAGGGAAATGTGTTTTGTGGTTACAAAATGTGTGCTTAATGTACCTGAAAAGAAAGTATTCCATTTCAACAAAAATTTTTGTAACTTATTTTCACACAATAAGTTTACACAAAGTATTAAGTTATATTTTAGGTTTTGAAAGTTCAGTTACATATATATTTATTACTTTTTTCTATATGCAAACTACAGAAAGACTTGATAAGTAAAGTTGCAGTTTTAATGTTTTAATTACAGGTTTTAGGGTATGTATTTTTAAATATTTTGTATTAATCAATTGATGACAATTATGCAATTAATTCAATCACATGAGCAGGGTTGGTTTGGTTTAAATTTTGAGTGAAGCAGCAACCTAATAAAGCCTGTTAAGAACAGAAGCGCGCGTGGTTACTTGGAGTGGTTACTTGGATGGTTTTCTTGTTGTGTGCAATAAAAGAACTTTTTAACCTTTCCTGCTCGTCCATCTGGTGTTCGACAGTTTGGAGCTGTAGTGATCCTATCTAAAGTACTGTTTTGTGTCATTAAACGGAGGGTTCTGTGCCTCAGTGCCTAGAGGGATTCGTGGTACTGGTTTGTTTTCGTTGCATTGCTTCCATGTTATTTAAAATCCTACATTCTTCTTGAAAGTCCATATCTACAAATTGTCCTTTGACTATGTTTTTCTTGCTATAAAGGGGGTGAGCACTGTCATAATGTAAGAATGAATTCACATATGTGTCTTTTCTAAAAACCTTACTCTCAAATTTACCATTTTCTTTATATATTTCTATATCTAGATATTTCAATGAATCCATACTTATAGTATATGTAAATTTCAAAAATGTAGTGGTTTGGTTGATGTATTCCATGAATTCTAGAAATTTTTCTTGACACTCTCTCCATAAAATAACTATATCATCTAAAATCTGTAGTATTTTATCCAACATTCTTTAAACCTACAGTTGACAATATATTGTTCCTCCCATTTGGCTAGGACAATATTTGCAAATGTTTGTTGATGGTATTCACCATCAAACATAATAAAATTATATTTTAAGACGGTGTCCATAAGTGTCACACTAGCAATCTTATCTTCCAACCTCAGGTTTTCATCACATCTGCTCAAACATATCCATCCCCTCAATAAAAGGAATACATCCAAACAAATCAATGACATCTATCGTTATAAATAATAAATCTTCTCTAAACATATCTTGTTTTATTGCCAGGAATCTTTTAAAATCAACTTATTATTTAACCAAATATGCTTAGTTTTAAAATCAACAAATTTTGCTAGTCATGTTCTTATGAATTTTTGGGTATCCCAAATATATTGGCTATTTTAGGTTTCTTAACTTCCAAATATTTGAAAGTTTTATCATCTATTACTTTCTCTATCACTAAATCTTCTAAAATTGTATCAATTCTGTGATAGGCTATGTTGATTTCATTTATCTCAGTATAGTATTCAATTTTCCTTCATATAAAATTTTGTCCATTTCATAATCCTTAATGAGTTATTACTACTTAGATTGTTTAAAACCTCATTCTCTTCCTTATTCAGATTATGATGAACCCATCCTTTATTACAATTTTTCTGCTGAATCAAAATCACTATTTTCAAATTCTTTATTTGTGGAATTAACGAGGAGGGTTAAAGGTTGACTTTCTCTTTTACTTCCTTTTCCTTCCTTTTTTTAAAACCAGCCCTACCAGCCATTATTTCTAAATTAATTTTCCTTGTGAATAACTTAATGTCTAAAATAGTGTTTGTGATATCTCCTCTCCTGTTAGGAATATATTTCAATCCTTTGCTGAGTAGTGAAAAATGTTGGGGGTTCAATATTAAACTACTGAAATTGTAGATAGTGAAATTATTATAAGTATTTTTCACATCATCATGCACCATTATTTTTTGAACAGGGGTGGGTATTGTACATATATCTCCCCCCTCCCCTCCTCCCCCTGAAAATAATGGTGGAAATTCTACATCATAATTATCTCCATACCATCTGTTGTCATCCCCAGTCTCTTTTCTATTATTATAATAAAAATGATTACTTTTTTTATTATTGTTATTCCATGTACCTTTATAATTATTGATCTTGTTTCCCTGGTATAATGGTTTGGGGTAATTAGTGTGATTTTCATACTCATTTACATCTCTATTCAATTTACCCATCTTACGCTGTATCACTTCATCACATTTCATGTCTATTTCCTTTCTCATTTGAAGGTATTTATCTTTTTCCTCTCTAATACCATGAATTAAATCTGTGGTGATGCAAGTGTCCAATAACTCAATTTCCTCTCCCAGTTCCTTTTGTTTGTTTTCATTGTCATTTATAATTAACTTCATGACCTCTAAACCACATTTATTAAAAACTTCAATTAAACATTTGTGAAAATGAGAGCCGATCTGCACATTATTAGGGTATTTATATACCCTTAAACCTTTGGGGACTATCTCCCTTTGTAAACATTCCCTCAGGTAGGCATTCTCAATACTAAGTATTCTGTGCTTGGTTAATAAATTATTCAGTCTATCAATTTTCATACCATAGGACTCACCATCATTAAATACTTTTTTACTTTTAAAATTAACAAACTGAATGTCTCGTTTGAGCCATTCAAAAGTTGATTTTTTGTTGTTGTTATTATTGGAACCAACAGTACCTTGCAAACCAGGATTTGGTTTTGCGTTCCGTTTGGGTATAGCACCCAAGTCCTTGCTAAACATTTTAACAGCTTCTTCTTCAGTGGATCTATCAAGTAGAACACCCGGGGTATCTTGTGGGTTAAACATAGTCCCATTATGTAGGTCGCCGGCTTCATTAATTTCGCCAATGAGCTCCCTCTTCCTTTTCCCCTTGGGTTCTTCCAGCTCTTCAGCTTCTTCCACTCAATCCACTGTACGCTTGCTTCCGATGGCAAAACTAGCACATAAAGGGGTTAGCAAGTCAATTAATTCAGTCAATTGACCGATAAGCCTCCTGGCTTGTCCTGCTTCCTCTTGCCCCTCCGTGGACATCCTGCCTGAACTCCGTAAACAAACGAAACCTCCTTACGTACACCAACAACGAAAAAAAGGCACTAGCACTTCTGAAGACCAATAAACTGAAAAATAAGTGCCAGGAAACGTTGAAACTCAGTCCATGCAGTTTATTCCACGAATTGTTTAAAAACAAGTAAAAAGCAAAAGCAAACGGCAACTTGTATTAACGCTCTTCCAATAACAGTTCAGTATGCGTTTTCGTCCTTCAACATAGGACTTCATCAGACAAATCTCAATAGTTAATTACAACCATTAAATAGTAAATCAGTTTAATTTAATTATGTAAATTGTCCATAGACCTTTCTCTATTAATTCAAACTCCCCTATCAGCGTGCACAAGCTCATGAATATTAATGCCCATCTGTGAAAAGTGCAGAATTCCTTAAAATACATAGGTTATTTGCTCTCATTTAAAAACTGTCATCATGTTCATTTCTAAATATAAAATACATATATATATATATATATATATATAAATATAAATATTTCAATAAATAAATAAATAATTATTAATACATACATTAAATGACTGTTTGTTTAAAACTTTTTTTATGTAAAAAAACTTCTTTTTAAAAAACTTTAATCATTTCATTCATTAAGCTAAGGGACTGGTATATATATATATATAATGAAATAGTGCCCTCTAGTGTCCTTTGAAAAAAATTTTTTTTACTAGAGCTTATTAGCTCTTATTTTAAGTAAGGGTGTTATGGTTAAGAAATCATTCATTCCTGGTTTAGAATTGGAATCTAAATAAATCTGCCACATTAATTCCTTACTTTCCAAAATTTCTTCCCATAACCCACCCCTAATATTTGGCAAGATTTGGTCAAGAACAAAAAATTGGAACTTGTATTCAGGACAAATAGTGGAGTGTTTATATAAAGCATTTGTGTTCTTAGCTTTCAGAATGTCATAATTATGTTCATATATTCTTCTTTTTAAGCATCGTTCCATTTTACCCACGTAAAACGACTGACATTTCTGGCAAATAGCAATATAAACCACCCCTTTACTTTCGCAATTATAAAACTTATTACTTTTAAGCCATCTTTTTCTACTTTCAACATATATTGCTTCCTTATTAATAATATGTGGGCATTGTGTGCATCTCCCACATCTAAATGTCCCTTTCCTACCTTTATTTCCTGTTCTTGTTATTGCACTACTCCTTTCTAAAATCTTGCCTAAATTTGGTGGGTTTTTATACACCATTTTTGGTTCCATTTTGGTTATTTCTTCAATGTCTGTTAGAGACCTAAATTTGCTCCATTCCTTTTTAAAAATTTCTCTCAATTTGAAATTGGAGTTGTTATATTCAACTACCAAACTTCTAGTGTAATTAACTTGTTCAATTTTATTATTCCTACTAAAACAAGTATGTGTATCCATTTCCACCTTAGTGTCTTTGCCTCTTTCCAAAATTGGTCTAAATCTACCCAGCCTACCTATCTCCACCTCTTTCCTTAAATTCTCTATGAAGTCCGTGGGGTATCCATGTTCTAAAAACATGTTATTTAAAATCCTACATTCTTCTTGAAAGTCCATATCACTTGACGTCATCCTGGAACCCCTTACAAATTGTCCTTTGACTATGTTTTTCTTGCTATAAAGGGGGTGAGCACTGTCATAATGTAAGAATGAATTCACATATGTGTCTTTTCTAAAAACCTTACTCTCAAATTTACCATTTTCTTTATATATTTCTATATCTAGATATTTCAATGAATCCATACTTATAGTATATGTAAATTTCAAAAATGTAGTGGTTTGGTTGATGTATTCCATGAATTCTAGAAATTTTTCTTGACACTCTCTCCATAAAATATCTATATCATCTAAAAATCTGTAGTATTTTATCCAACATTCTTTAAACCTACAGTTGACAATATATTGTTCCTCCCATTTGGCTAGGACAATATTTGCAAATGTTGGCTACTTTTGTTGATGGTATTCACCATCAAACATAATAAAATTATATTTTAAGACGGTGTCCATAAGTGTCACACTAGCAATCTTATCTTCCAACCTCAGGTTTACATCACCGAATACCATCTGCTCAAACATATCCATCCCCTCGATAAAAGTTTTAAACAAACAGTCATTTAATGTATGTATTAATAATTATTTATTTATTTATTGAAATATTTATATTTATATATATATATATATATATATATATATGTATTTTATATTTAGAAATGAACATGATGACAGTTTTTAAATGAGAGCAAATAACTTATGTATTTTAAGGAATTCTGCACTTTTCACAGATGGGCATTAATATTCATGAGCTTGTGCACACTGATAGGGGAGTTTGAATTAATAGAGAAAGGTCTATGGACAATTTACATAATTAAATTAAACTGATTTACTATTTAATGGTTGTAATTAACTATTGAGATTTGTCTGATGAAGTCCTATGTTGAAGGACATACTGAACTGTTATTGGAAGTGCTTTTGCTTTTTACTTGTGTTTAAACAATTCGTGGAATAAACTGCATGGACTGAGTTTCAACGTTTCCTGGCACTTATTTTTCAGTATGTTAATAAGAATGCTGATGGGAAAGGCAATAGAATTTGCAGCAATTTGTAAGAACTCGGCAGGTAGGTTGTCTGGGCCATTGGTGCAAGGTTTAACTTTATTTATTTATTTGTTTGTGTGTTTGTTTGTTTATTTGTTTGTTTATTTATTTACATTTGCAAAATAAGAATAAGTGAGTGGGGTTTTAGATATTACAATTGCTTTCTCCCCCTCTGTGACCTGCTAGTCTTCCTCCAAAGGCACATTCTCCTCCAACCCTTTGAGTGATTCTTGTGCATTACTTGTTGGAAGATAGAACAGCTAGTGAGAGACATCCTTTGTCAGAGATTATTTGGGCTAGCAATGATACTTGGTAATGCATCTCCAGTATATTGGCAGGGAAGGGCTAGACCTCCACCTTATGAAAGCTCAGCTGCAAACTCTCCTGAGGGGTATGTCTCTTGGAGTGGTGAGAAGTAAGACAGAAAAGTGTTGATTGTTCTTCCATATTGAGGGAGGGGCAGAGTACTTCTTATTTAGCTGGTCCTTTCAGACTGATTAGTGAGGAAGATTCTGACATGGAATCTGCAGAAACTGTAAGGCACTGTACAATATGAACTATAATGCTGAAATGTTATAATGAAACTAAATGAAAGGATGTAATGACACATGGAATGTTACTTTGTAGAGCTTGGAGTCTGAAGCATTACAGATTTGCTGTTGCCTAGCAACCAGCAGACTTCACCCCCCCCCCACACCACCACCACCACTGCCACCAATTCCAGCTTATTTTAATGGATCTAACACTGCCTGACTTTGGGAAGATGTGAATCCCGTGAATAATTACATCCTAAAGCTAAATGCAAAAAATGTATTATTATACCATTCAGCAAAAACACGATTGATTACAACATCAACGGCAACCCCCTAAGTACACAAATTGTGGTGAGAGACCTTGGCACTCAGGTTGATAACAACCTCACATTTGACTATCATGTAGCAACAGTGGTGAGAAAAGCATTTTACTTGGTTTGTCTCTTAAGTAAAGGGATTGTATCCAGAAAAAAGGAGGTTATTACCTCTCTATACTCCCCCCTCATTAGACCAATAATTGAGTATAATGCCCCATTTGGCATGTACATCTCCAAACATCTGCACCAACTGGAAAGGACATTCAAATACCTCACAAAGAGAATCTATGGCCTCCAACACCTGTCCTATGCAGAGAGGCTTAAATCACTATCACTCTACTCGGTATCAAACATATTGCTCAAGGGTGATCTGTGTCTCGACTACAAGGCAATCTTGGACCCTGCCCTACTAGAGATGCCCCTTATCCATAAGGCTAACTCCTCCTTGTCTCCCAGAGGCTACCCAATATCTGGAATAGACTTCCCATACACATCAAACAGAGCACCCTGCTGACCCTCTTCAAACGCAACCTTGATAAGTGGGTGGGAAATCACAAATTTGTCCCAGGGGTTCCACCTGTGTCCCTCACTGACAAGGGTGACAGGCACTGACTGAGGTTTCTTTTGGGGAGAAACTCTTGGCTAGGCTTGTAAGGGCCCCAGGGCCATTAGCCTAGTAATCTCCTTTGATTCTATGATCTGTTCAAGCTTCAGCATTGGTTAGGTAAGGTCGATATATATGGTTGATCAGATATTAAAATCTATCTGGGACATATCACCAGTCATTGAGAAGACAGTATTGTCCTTAGGATTATCAGTTAATATAATCTGAAAATATCCATGTATTAGATATAGGGTGGTCAGAAACCTAGCCTTCCTTATACACTCTATTAACTCATTTACCTGGGGCAAGGTTGGTTATGAAATTTGAAGATACTATTCAGTTCCTGGAAGTAATTGCAAAACCAGATGATTCCATCCAGTTTTCGAATCAGGATAATTGGGCTATTCTATTCTCTTTTTGACTCTTCAATTAACCCCAGTTTTGGCATTTTTTCTATATCCTCCATGTCTACTTGTTTTTAGGACTCAGATAATTTATAAGAATTTGAGATGACTTCTTCCCTAGGGACTGTTGTTGTGTGATATTTAATAAACATAGTTAACCCTGGAATTTCTGGAAAAAAATCCCTTATTTTTAAGGAGGAAATCCTGAAACCTTTGCTTTTGGAGTTTAAAAGGAGTGTCAGCCACTGTTAGCTTAGGTATGGTTACCAGTCTTTTCTCTTCCTCATGGATAGTTACTAGGCTTGCAGCCTAGGGGATCTTTGAGGAGCCCAGCATAAAATCTCATTTTCCTTTAATCACTATCTGGTTAAATGCTTTGCTCCAGGTTAAATTGTAGGCAAATGACAGTTAAGGTAATCAAACACTGTACAGCAGGAACTATAGCTTATGGCCTTAACCCTCTCCACCAGTTCTAAGAATCCTGAACCCAACTACCTGCTGCTATAGTCACTATAGCAGCTTCCAGCTCCCTCCAAGGTTTTAAGATAATTACATTGTATATCTTCTCAGTGTGCCTCTTCTCCACTTGCTTAGCTTTTGCAGTTTATCTTATTTACATGTCTTAATTACTTTGCAGAGCCACTTCTATTTGGTCAGGAACTTACTTTCTGCTGTAGGGCCCAGAACTTGAACTTGGTCCACTACTTGGAATTGAAGGTTATAGTCATTCTTATCATATTTGTGCTGTTGATTGGCTTGTACCATCTCCATATGTTCCCACACAATTGGAATTATCAACTTTAGTTTATCTTCTAGATTGATGCAATACTTTATAGAATGCTCTTGAAAGGCAATTCCCCCTTCCATGTCTCTTGAAGTGCATCCAATAGGCTCTAAGTTGTCTAACATACAAGAATTCAAAGCGGCTAAAAATTGCAGAGGCCTGGGATACCTCTTCCATAGCAAATGTTAAGTATGGTAAGAGATAATGACAATTTTCTTCTGTGTTGTTTAAAGTTATTTAACATCATTTTACATGGGCAGCAGTCTGGGGGTGATAATGAAATTCTTAGCAGCTTCACTTTGAAACATTGGCATATGTGTTGCATAATAATAGACATAAATGGACTATAGTGGGTTGTCAGTATTCCTTTTGGTATACCAACAAGGAAAACAGCAACATATGCTCCTTTGCTATAGTTTTCTTTAGTTAGCCTTCCCAAGAGGAATTGCATCTTTGAATTTCACTGCATAATCTAAAACTACTAACATGTATTCGAGAACATTGCTGGATATTACTAAGGGCTTAAGATGTTCATAGCAATACTTTCAAAAATAATGTTCCTGACACTCTGGGTAGAGTTGTTTGGACACTCTGTATAGCCAGCACAAATGTTCTTATTTTCTTTTTAAAAAAAATAGAATGTTGACAGGGCCTGTACCTTTGTTTTCTCCATGCCCAAATGGTCACCTGACACATATGTGTGTGCCATCTTCATTACTGAAATGGTTTTAGCACTATCCGTTATTGTATATCTCCTTCCCATTCTTTTACTACCCCACAGAACAGATCATTCAACAGTTCAAAATAAAGGCAAGACATAGGATTCAGTGCAATGACTTCTTCTCCTTCTTCTTTGGATATTGTGAGTCTGGCTCATTTCAGAGTTTCATCTTCCAGTCGTGCCTTCTTGAAAGTCTGCTGGTCTTCTTGTAGAATAGACAGATTGTGAGTCTCTCTCTTGAAGTAAAGTGTTCTACCTCCACTCTTCCCTCAGAAAGAGTAGCTCACACCAATGGTCTGTGTGATCTCCTGTATCATCTATATCTGAAGCCTTTTTTCCTTTCCTCCTTTCTGGGGTTTCCTTACTAGTCATATTATTCTTTGGTTTCACAGGTAGTAAACCAATCCTTCTTCTTGGGACTCCTGCCCCTTCCTCACAGATGTTCTGTTTTTCAGGTTACTCATCACAGACTGTGACTCACCTGTACACTTATCCCTATGCTACTTCCCCAGGGCCTTCTAATGTTATTCTGATCGTTTTATGACCCCTTATATTCTGTACAACCAAGGGTATAGTTAAGTCGCTCCTCAACCCTGGGGCCTGAGGGTTCATCAAAAACAATCTGTGTACAACCTCTTTAAGTTGGAAAGCCTGCTGTCACTTTCATACTGCTCCATAAAGCTTTAAAAATTGAAATCTCAGTATTATCCGGTAACTGGTAACGTATTGGCCTTTAGCTATTGGGTATTGTATTTTCACAAAATTCTTTCAATTTCAAACTGAACAATAGAGTAAAGGCATCTCTCTCCATGTATAACCTCTATAACCTATGGATTTTTCCTATCGGGCTTTCTGTCTACAGATGTATTGCCCCTTTTTGATAGAAATCATGCTGTAACCATCTAGGAAACCCTCTAACACCTTTCTCCCTACCACTATGGCTCATTTAACCAGTTTAGCAGTGGAGCAACAGCAGAATGACGTTTGAATAACCTAGACAAATCTTTATCACATTCCATGGCTTCATCATGACCTGTTATTTTCTGGATGATTAAACAGTTACATCAGATTTGCAACAAGCACTATAATATTCTACAATATATACCCCCCTTTTCCCACATTAAAAAGTAAAAATGCACAGAAAAGTCTTTTTTTTCATTTTGTTACCACTTTATCTTTCACTTTGGGTAATACCTCTTTAAACTACCTCTCATAACACAAACTTACATCAACTGATGTGGCCATGTTTTGCCTTCCTGGTGGTTGAATTGGAATACCCACTTTTGAATAGTTGTTAGCAAAGCTCATTTGAAGTTATCTATTACAACAATTACAATTTAGAATATCCTTACTATAAATATCCTCATGGCTCATCCATAATTTTTATGTTTTAATTTTGAATATTTTACCCTTACCATTTTATTTCTAATAAAGTTGTGGAACATAATTTTTATTTATTTATTTTATATTTGTTGACCGGGAATATGAGTTGAGATAGCTCTTTTTCAGCAGTGGCCAGGAGAGAAAAGCTCCAGAAAACATTATCATTAGAATAGTTAAAATTAAACAGAAAAAAGTATTCACAAAAAGGATGATAGTCAATTATTTGACAGGAATTACCAACATTAATACCAAGGAAAAAAACACCATTTACAAGCTGAACATTAATCAAGCTTGTGGATAATACATGTTTATACAATATAGTCTTAAAATATTAATACAGTATGAGCTTTAGTACTGATTGTGATCACCATTCTGACAAGTAAACACTTTCTTACCTTATCAGTGTTATTGCAGTCCACATTTTGCATATCCTTAAAAGCATGGAGTAGTTCCCTAGAGAACTGAACTCAACAGATGAGATCCTATCCTGACTGCTTAGTTATGCATTCAAAGACAACCTCATAGACTTCCAGGTCTTCTTCCCTGTTAAAGTGTTTTTGTAAAGATGTTACTTGTGATTGAGCCACTGATGTGCCTATCACTGGCATGCCCTAGATAATGTCTCTAATACCTTCTCTTCTGTAGTCACTGTGCAGACTGATAACTTCTTTCCTCATCATCTCTACTAAGGACTCTGTGGCACACCACTCCTGACACCAACTTGCAGACACAATGTCCTCTGGACTTTATTAACACAAATACCCTTAACCAACCAGAAGTTCAAACATACTGGACCTAGAACCCACCAATATGGGAACATTGCTGCACCTCCCCCTCCTGCTCTGCCCCTTGTGTCACATCCTCACTGGTGAAGTCGGATCTCAAAACTGTCTCCTTTTAAATGAAAATTATCATGGAAAACCCAGAAAAACCTTTTAACAGGTAGAACGTATTCTCAATCAAAGTATGTCATATTAAGTGACACTTTGTCAAAGTTCATTGTCCCACTGAACCCCACGTTCACTGCAACCTATATGGTATTTTCACAGAAACCTTAGACAACCATGTAAATGACTGCATAGGGGCTGCTGTACTTACCAAAAGTAAGCCCAAAGCAAACCCCCAAAACAAAGCACACTGGTGGAATCCTAACCATAATAGGGTATATAGCAAAAAAAAAAAAAGTCATGGAACAAAATCATAATGTCAAGAGCTAACTTAATAACCTAAAGAGGAAAAGATAAGGACTAATTAAAAGCAACAAAGCCAATTATGAGGTCAAGATAGACTCTCAGGCTAAAGACAACCATAAGGCCTTCTATGGTTATGTCTGAAACCTTAAAGGCAACACGCAACAGTGTGCTGAACTAATGGCAACAGGTACTACTTTCACTGAGCAGAGTGACACAGAGAATGTGATGGCTAACAAATTCAGCTCTAACTTTACCTCCCACATTCTCCCCCGTCTCCCCCCATGAAATCCTTGCTAGCATACCCCCAACTACTAGCAGCAACTATTAGCAGGGAGCAGGTCATGGCAGCACTTGCTAAGGTCAAAAATACATCCTCTATGGAGCACAGACAATATCCTGTTTTGCCTCCTAAGTAGCTTGAAACATGGTGTATCAGGATTACTTGAGTCACCTTTCAACTACAGCCTCAAAACAGGCTATGTTCCATGTGACTGGAGGACTCCATCATTTATCCCTCTTCACAATGGAGGACCATTGACTGGCCCCAGAAACAACAGACCCATTAGTCCAACTAGCCTAGCATGCAAAGCCATGGAATGAATTATCATGGAAATGATCAACAAAGACATTGATGACCTACAGGCATTGGACTCATCCCAGTTTGTTTTTTCAAAGGAATGTCATCCCTACTTTACCCAATAGACTTCTTTGAGAGGGTCACCAATGCAATAGATGAAGAAAAAAAGGTTCATACTGCCTACCTAGACCTGGCTAAGGCATTTGAAACAATATCTCAGTCAAGCATTGTTGACAAACTCACAGAACTAGGCAGAAATCCTGA